>NC_063255.1:77291801-77375581 GCF_020740725.1 Corvus hawaiiensis | reverse complement strand
GTGATTCCCAGGCAGGCCCCAAGCAGTGTCCTCCCTTCCAGCCTTCCCCCAGCTTTACACACTGGGCATGACACCGTGCGGTCTGGGGTATCCCTGAGGTCACCTGGGGTCAGCTGTTCTGGCTCTGTCCCCTCCCAGCTCCTTGTGCCCCTCCAACCTGCTTGCTGGTAGAGCGAGAAGTCCAGGAGTCCGTCCCTGTTGAAAGATACTGAATTAGGAAACAAGCTTAATTGGATTTATCTTTTTTTCTTTTTCATCTCCTTTTTTTGGTAACTTTTTATCCAGTTTTATGAACTTTTTTTTTTTTTTTAAATTTTGGCAGAAATCAGTCACCCAAAAATGACAGATGGCACAAACACTTTTATTAGAGGTGAGGGTTTGATCTTTCCAGGGTTGAGGGAAGGAGGAGAGGTGGGAGAGGACGTGCACACATTATCTCTAGAAACAACGAGCGACTCTCACGTTACAAAGTGGACCTCAGCCAGAGGCATTTTGTCCATTACTAGCAGGCAGTGTGGGAGTTCCCTTGTGCTGACATACACAAGCTGGTTCAGCTGCTCGTGGAGGAGAAAAGTGTTGCAGGCACAGGGGTGACAAAGATTTTTCTGTCTGGATCAGCAACAAGCACTGTCATCCTCCCACTCGACTGCAGATAGCTGTCTCCTGCACAAATCCAGCAAATCGGCAGTCCATCAAACATTTATATTATAGCCATGCATTTTAAGCTTGAAAAACAGCTTTATGTTCTCTGGACTGGCCCCTTACGTAAATGCGGGCCATGAAGTTAGACAGATACAGTGACTGGAGTGTTTACTCTTCCATTTCAGTCCACCACATTTCCCTTACAACTGATGTATCCATCAATAAATCAAATGTGCAGATTAGACAAATCACACTTGCTAGTAACAGTTCCTGTAGCAAACATCTTAATCCCATTTCATGCTTTTTATGGAGTGCTATTAATTTCTTTGCCTGACTCTTGCTGCTTCTTGGGAATGTGAGACACACATTAAGAAAATATTTATTGAATTTAAGTAGTCATTTCATTAAAAGTGGACATGGAAATATAGACACTGAAGCCAGCATTTTGCTCTGCAAGCTCACGTTACCTCTGGGGAAAAATTGTAAACACTGTTAATAGCTTATTTAAATTCAGAGATAGCTATCATAGAGATGAAAAATGTGAAGCTCTGCAGTCAAAAAAAAAAAAAAAAAAAAGCTATAGCTTCACAAAGGAAATATTTTTGAGCTCCAGGGCTCAGAACGACCATGAATTTAATGACTTTTGTTGAGGCAAAGATTGAGAAATTTATTTTTGGGATTCCATATCACATGATCAAAGGAAAATTGCCTCCTGCCCAATATAACGTCCCCAAAAGTACATGCACCAGGACCTAATAGTAGTCACTGGAAATAAACAGTAGGCAATCCAATTTTCTTTTTTTTTTTTGTTAGAAATACACTTTAAGGAAGTAGACCAAAGTTTCTAGGCCCGGGATTTTGGTAGTGGCATTGGGATTTTGGTAGTGATTTATCTCTTTCAAAAGCAAAGTTTGCCTACTCCTTTCCCTTTCTGCCCATACCTTAGAATCCATCAAGTCACGTATTAATACGGAAATGTTTAATTTGGCAGGAATAATAGGGAAGGGAGAAGGGAGAAGGGAGAAGGGAGAAGGGAGAAGGGAGAAGGGAGAAGGGGGAAGGGAAGGGAAGGGAAGGGAAGGGAAGGGAAGGGAAGGGAAGGGAAGGGAAGGGAAGGGAAGGGAAGGGAAGGGAAGGGAAGGGAAGGGAAGGGAAGGGAAGGGAAGGGAAGGGAAGGGAAGGGAAGGGAAGGGAAGGGAAGGGAAGGGAAGGGAAGGGAAGGGAAGGGAAGGGAAGGGAAGGGAAGGGAAGGGAAGGGAAGGGAAGGGAAGGGAAGGGAAGGGAAGGGAAGGGAAGGGAAGGAAGGGAAGGGAAGGGAAGGGAAGGGAAGGGAAGGGAAGGGAAGGGAAGGGAAGGGAAGGGAAGGGAAGGAAGGGAAGGGAAGGGAAGGAAGGGAAGGGAAGGGAAGGGAAGGGAAGGAAGGGAAAGGAAGGAAGGGAAGGGAAGGGAAGGGAAGGGAAGGGAAGGGAAGGGAAGGGAAGGGAAGGGAAGGGAAGGGAAGGGAAGGGAAGGGAAGGGAAGGGAAGGAAGGGAAGGGAAGGGAAGGGAAGGGAAGGGAAGGGAAGGGAAGGGAAGGGAAGGGAAGGGAAGGGAAGGGAAGGGAAGGGAAGGGAAGGGAAGGGAAGGGAAGGGAAGGGAAGGGAAGGGAAGGGAAGGGAAGGGAAGGGAAGGGAAGGGAAGGGAAGGGAAGGGAAGGGAAGGGAAGGGAAGGGAAGGGAAGAGAAGGGAAGGGAAGGGAAGGGAAGAGAAGGGAAGGGAAGGAAGGGAAGGGAAGGGAAGGGAAGGGAAGGGAAGGGAAGGGAAGGGAAGGGAAGAGAAGGGGGAAGGGGGAAGGGGGAAGGGGGAAGGGGGAAGGGAAGGGAAGGGAAGGGGGAAGGGGGAAGGGGGAAGGTGCGGGAAGGGAAGGTGCGGGAAGGGAAGGTGCGGGAAGGGAAGGTGCGGAAGGGAAGGTGCGGGAAGGGAAGGGAGAAGAGAGGAGAAGGGAGAAGGGAGGGGAAGGGAAGGGAATGGAGAAGGGAGGGGAAGGGAGGGGAAGGGAGGGGAAGGGAAGGGAAGGTGACTGCCTGAATATCCTGGTAAAAGAGTTTGCATCTTGTCCAAAACATCCATAAATGAAGACCAAAAACAACTGCTTTAGACATTCTTGAGCAATGTCATTCTTTAGCATTTTTTGCTTGCCCTTTTAATCCCACTTATTTTATCTGAACCTTAGAGAAAACATTTCTCCATCTTATTTTTGAGGTATTTTTCTGTAACACAGGCCCTTCATCACTGATTCCTACTCTGTATATCAGACAGAGAGGGGACATTACAGATAATTCAACTTCCCAATCAGTAGCACTGCTAATTATGGCACCCAATAGATGATGGTCATATATGACAAAATTCCAGAAAAATGGACAAAACATATTAAAATCCATTAGGAGATTTTATACCTTTTTTTGGTTCATCTTCGCTCAGCAAGCTACATTTGTATTTAGGCACCATCACATGCCTGGAGATGTGATTTACTGAAATGCTAAACAGCAACATTCTTAGAAGCCCCTTTCATTTATTTTTAGCTACTTTTGGTCCATGAGGAAGAGGAAGAGGAAGGGAAAAGCCAACGGGGAAGTGAGTCTTTGAGTACATGTGAAACTAAAGACGGTTTGAGTTTCTAAGGCCATATTTATTTGCATGTGCTCTGATCTTACCTGTGAGGAGAGCCCTATACCAATCATAATTCCAATCTGAAAATATTTATACAGCTTCTACAGTTGCTTTGCACATGGTGTACAAGTTCTTGGAAGACCATTAATGAACAGTTTCCATAATGAGACAACAACAATAGATTTTGATCCCTGTTGTGATCTCTTTCCAGTAAAAACAATAAGGATTCAAAGTGACAGAGGGCAGGGTTAGATGGGAAATCGGGAAAATTGTTGGCTGGGAGGGTGGGCAGGCCCTGGCACAGGGTGCCCAGAGCAGCTGGGGCTGCCCCTGGATCCCTGGAGTGTCCAAGGCCAGGCTGGACATTGGGGCTTGGAGCAGCCTGGGACAGTGGCAGGTGTCCCTGCCCATGGCAGGGGTGGTACTGGATGAGATTTAAGGTCTCTTTCAACACAAACCATTCTGGGATTCTGTGACTCTGTGAAAATCTTCCCTTCCATGTTCACCAAATACCCATTTTCAAGTGCTGAGATGGCTTCCAGAGACCACGTTGGACCACATTTTTCTATTCACTTAGAAATAATTGACGACTCTTCTGATCTCTTTTCCCATGTCCCACAGAGTCTAATGAGGTAGATAATGAAATATTCCAGGCTCCTAAAGTGTTCCTGCATCTTTCTTTTTCCTCAGGTGGTAAGAAAAGTTATTCCTGTGCCATAAGCTCCGTGATTTTAACTGTGTCTGATTGACACATAATCTCTGCTTGTTAACAGCAAGAAACGTTACAATGCATACAATTTTCCTGGAAAAAAAAAAACAAAAGAGAGGAGAAAAAAAACACCCAGCTACCTGGCTTCTTGTGAGCAGCACTACAACATCACTTTCTGAATACCTAACACCCAGATGATTGTCTTCAGGCAAGAAACATTCATAGCTATTTGATAGATGGAGTTTCAGATTAGGTTTTACTTCACTGAGGGTCTTGTCATAATATTTGTTTAAGACTTAATCAAGCTATGACTGCATTTAGAGTGTCCTCAGAGTAACTGGACTGTTCATTCTTCATCTCTCTTGAACCCACAAAACTGGACATTGCCAGCAGATTCCAGCACGTTCTGCCATCACAGGAAGAAACGTCTGTCAGGCTTTTCCAACTAACTTTGTTCTAAGCAGTGAAAAGAAAAAAATAAAGAAAAAATAGAAAGGAGGAAAATTAGAGATGTGAAATCACTTGGTATAATACTCAGCAAACCATAATTGAGTGAGAAAATTCGCCACCTGAATTCTGCTTTGAAATAAAAAGGAAAAAAATCTTCTTTTCAGTTAGGACTGGCCTTTACAAGACTTTGATTTTGCTAAACTGCCTCAACAAAATTACCTATTGCTCTGAACTTTATCTCAGACTCCATAATTTTCTTCCCTAGCTGGGGACTCATGTTCCTCAGGACTTCTTGTGATTTTATGAAAGCTGGGTTAGCTGATTCCCTCTGTGTTTAGAACACTTGCCCCATCTGTAATGAAACAGAGTGTTAGTTCTCTTTGGACAGATGGCACCACTGCTAGTGTTTAATATTTTAACTAAGTGTTTAATATTTAGAAACTATGTACCAGTGAGAAATGTGCACTAGGAACAAAAATCAATGCCATAAAGAACAGGGAATTTTCCTCACCCCGCTTCTGATTTTATCAATTCTTAGTAGGAAGCAATCCCATGGTTTTCGATAGCTGGGAGCATGAAGGCAACTTTAATCTATGCCAACTGCTAATAGACCAAGGCTTACTGGGCCATAGGGAGCTAGAGAGGCACATTTTTATTTGTCTGCCCTTCCACAGAGAAACAAATTATTTTTTAATTTACTTCTCCCATTTTCCAATTAATTTGGCCATATCAACATTCCAGTGCCCAGCAAAATGTATTTGAATTGGCAGAGCTGTGCAAAAGCTGTGCTTGCAGTACTGCAAATTCAAATTCTTCCCATTAGCTACCCAATTAAGCAGAAGGAAGTTTAAATTACCAGCCTCTGAATTTATTTATTTATTTTTACAGAAGACTAGTAGTTAACTACGTTCAAAGTCACATGAATAATAAGAGAATATATACCAGATCAAGCCACAAAAGAGGTGGGGAAAAGCAGAAATAAGGCATATGAGAAGGAAAGAAAACACATTGCCATTGGAAAATAATTTTTTACTTAATTATGGTCTAATTCAGTAAGTTATTAGACTTCTATTTAAAAAAGAAACATCTGATAATTAAGTAGCTATCAAACCAAATTGATCATTAGTTTGGGAAACATAGGCAACCCTTTTATTGAAAGGCTGCTTCCAAGCTATGTAGCTTTAAATAGATATCTCCCTCTCCAGTAACCCAACTCAATGGAGCCAGTGACACAAAATGTTTCGTGTGAATAAGAACAGCAGCTAGAGCATGCTCTGTAGAAAAAGAGAATTGATCTAAGCTGCTTAGGGATACTCTTAGGAAGCAGAGTCTGCTTTCTGTTATCTTGAGAACAGCATTGTCTGCCTGGCCTCTGGGAAATCAATCCTTCCCTAAACTGTAATTCTTCTATTTTTTCTTTTTTTTCCAAAACACACTTGCTACATGCACACTGATTTAAAACTTCAATTCCATTATTAAGGTAATTAAACAATACAAGTTCTTTTCAAGATGGGTGAGCTTGTAATGATCACAACAGAAGAGCACGTCCATTTGTAGCAAAACATTTGTTTAATGTAATCAAAGTTAAGAGAACCAAAAAAAATTGAAATATTTGCACAGTCCACAGGATCAATATTGCATGTTAAACTCTACCTAAAACTCATGCAAAAAGGCAACAAGTCTTTTTCTGACACCTGCTGAAATCTGATGTCTTTGGATAAATGTCTGTAAGTAAACAAAAGGTTTTTAATACTGAAAGACACATCAAAACTCTTGATTGTCTCGTCCCTGTCTAAGTGACTGAGTTTATGAGTAAAATGTTCAAAATAATTTTGGCGTCTGGACTATTTTGACAAAATGTTACTCAGGCTGCTGAATCATGTGAATCATGACTCCATTTCCAAAATCACAGCACTTGAACAAGCACAGTTCCTTTCTGTAGGGAGAAATAAAAGGCTAAAAGTAAGGTTTTGACTTCATTGCTCATTTAGGGTTAAAAAGATGATACGTTACAGAATTCAATATTCACGAAGAAAAAATAGCTTCACAAATTAAGATTCTTGCTTCTTCATTTTTAAATGTTTTGACCTTTCTTCCTTCCTTCCTTCCTTCCTTCCTTCCTTCCTTCCTTCCTCCCTCCCTCCCTCCCTCCCTCCTTCCCTCCCTCCCTCCCTTCCTTCCCTCCCTCCCTCCCTTCCTTCCCTGCCGTTTGTCAAGCAATATTTACATATTATATCAAGATTTATGTGACTATGCATAGACAAGGTTTTTTCAGATTTGTGCATATTTCCTTTGTCCATATTTGGATTCTTTAATCGCAGAAGAGATGCAGTTGCTGTTAGAAATATTAAAATAATTTTCAGAAACTTGATTAGAATCTGATTACAGTAATAATATAATCAGTAAAAATCCTGATGCCACTGAGTCCTAAAGAAATAGGACTATTTATTATAAAAGAGGAAGTTTTTCTTCAGGCTAATCTACAATTTCTATTGTTCATGTATCTATTTTTAAAATAAAAATTTATTAGAAATTAAAATAGAAAATGGGAATTTCATATAATAGGCTTATATTACTCAACACAGCTTTGTCCTAAAAATATCCAAATAGCCTAAAGGAAACTGGAGGGATTCAAGAAGTTGAAAAGAAGGCTATAATTAGAAATGACAAATTTCTGACTTTGAAATTGTAGCAAGATGGACTATACAGAGAAAATCTGTCTTTTACAAAACTCCTTATCTTACACTCCCAATTATTTAATCATTCATGGTATTACAAAGTGCTGTGGACCAACTTTTCAGAAACGGACAGTTTAATTTTTTTAACCATTACTTGGTTTTGATTTGCCCAAAGGACCTGTCTTTGAGAAAATATTTCCCTCTTGTGAGCTTGTTTTTTTACATAGAGATTAACTAATTAGATTAATCTTATACCCAGATTTTTACACCAGCTTAGCATATACTAGTGAATGCCTTGAGAAATCATGAGAGCTTCAGACTGACTTTGACACACCAAAATTTCTCTGTAGGATCCAGAATAACATGAAAATTTGAAGATATTCTAATTATACAGACCTTGTACAGGAAATACTAAAGAGTTTTTTTCTTTTTTTTATCATGACTACTAGAATTGAATAAATAATGTTTCAAAATTAGCATTATTTTTTCTTTCTCTCATAGATTCATCTCAACAACAACAACAAAAAAAAAATCTGTTGGCTCTATTCTGGTTTTTTCTATTTTGCCAGAGGCAGTATCTGCCACCCACATGGATGGATGTATTTCATATAAGACTGACAACAGACTGCATGAAATAGAACTTTTTTTACCTCACTGTACAAAATATATAAATCATTGGCTCCACAGTTTGACCTTCAAGGGAAACCTCAAGGACTGACACTCTCTGTCAATGGGACTGGAGTAACTTTTTCTGATTCTGCACAAAATTAATGCCAGTTGTTGACACTCTCACTCTTTGGCAGTGCATGTGTGTTTATACAAACACACATTAAGTAATATACATAAAGGGACATGGGTTAATAATAAATACTTTTTGTTCCTTTAAGTCTATTTTAAACGCAAGAAAAAAAAATCCAGCTGAGAACACATTTTTTGGTGTAACTCTCATTGTCCCTCCAACTTTGCCTTAAAAGAAACATCCATTGCAGTGTTGTGGTGTTGTGTGTCAGGTGTATATTATTAGGTAAAATATATTTTATATTACATGCTATATATTATAAAACGTTCTATATTATATATTTATTGTAATTTAATTATACAGTATATCATTATTAATTAATAAGCTCACATTTTCACTAAAGCCTTGTTGGACATAAACAAAATATTTTTATGCCCCTCTTTAATCTCTGGTGTTGTGGGGAAGACACCAAACATTGGACATACTAAGACAGGTTTCTGTTTTACAGCTTAACCTACAGGAAGGAATAGATTCTGATGTCCCATAGATCAAAGATAATTTTCTAGCAGGCTTGCTTTCATTTTTATGTTTAACAAACCTGTACAAAAAGGGCTGGGAATAAAAAGTCGTGGGTTTTGGAGGGTCTGAGTTCTCTAAATGAAGAGTTCAGGGGATTTTTCAGGATTGATCACAAAATTGTGTAGACTACAAAGAACACATGAGGTTGTGTTATTCAAAGCAGGGATTACTTTAGACTTGGATTAGTATCCTCAGGGCCCTGACTGGTCAAGGAGAAAAAAAAAAGGAAATAATTCCAGGACAGATATTTTGCTCTCTGGGAGCAGTTCCAGTACTTAATAATCCTGACCTTGAAAAGGCTTCTCCTTAATACACAGGTCCAGTGGAAATCTCGCTTCATGCAACATGTGTGCCTCTCGTCTTTCCTCTGTGCTGCTCTGAGCCTTATTTTGTCTTCTGCATCAGGTTACTGCCTTTATGGCAATGAAAACTGAATCTAAATCATCCTTAACCTTTTCTTTTTGAGGCTAAACCAACTGAGCTTCCACAGCCTTTCCTCAGCATAAACATTTCTGTGCTGGTGTCCTTCTACAAGGATTTCCAACATGTTCAAACTCTTATGTTTTCAAAATGAAGTCAGCACAGCAGGGAAAAAAATCATGAGTCTTCATCACCAGCAGCTACTGAGGTAACAGCTGCTCTGCTGAAGTCAACATCTCTGAGGGATGTCAAGTCTGTGCCTGTGCTTCTCAACTCCACATAAATATGATTATTCAAAGTAGAACACTGTTTCAGATTTCTTCTCTAGAAAAATATGCTAGAAAAATATGGCAGGTTACTGCAGTTATAATGTAATTTTTACATATTAGATCAAAACTGATTTTCTCTGTGTCTTACATGTCTGTGTAAGAATGGGTCTTGGCTTTCAAATCCCTTGAACCAAAAAAAAAAAAAAAAAAAGTTTGACTTTGTCTTTCTGTGTGCCATGTCTAAGTCCAAGGGCAGCTGAATTGTGAGCCCCCACCTGCAGAGCTGCCCCAGCCCTGGGCCCAGCTCAGGAAGGAGCTGGAGCTGCTGCAGCCAGGCCAGGGCAGGCAGCAGGATGAGCAGAGGGATGGAGCAGCTCTGCTGGGAGGAAAGGCTGCCAGAGCTGGGCTTGTTCAGCCTGCAGAGGAGAAGCTCTGGGGTCACCTCACTGGGGCCTTGCAGGGCCTGAAGGAGCTGCAGGAAACCTGCAGAGAGACAATTGCCAAGGGCTGGAGGGACAGGACACAGGGAATGGCTTCCCAGTGCCAGGGGGCAGGGCTGGATGGGAGATTGGGCAGGAATTGTTCCCTGGCAGGGTGGGCAGGCCCTGGCACAGGGTGCCCAGAGCAGCTGGGGCTGCCCCTGGATCCCTGGAGTGTCCAAGGCCAGGCTGGACATTGGGGCTGGAGCAGCCTGGGACAGTGGGAGGTGTCCCTGCCCATGGCACAGAGTGAGATGAGATGAGCCTTAAGGTCCCTTCCAATGCAAATTATTTCTGAAATAAGAACCAAATTGATAAATGAGAGTAAAATATTGAATCCCAAAACACTGTACTTGGGATCCCATTGCCTATCCAGACTGTAAGGGAGCAAAGTGTCCCATCTTCTTTACTTTGGAAAAATGATTGTTTTCCTGCCCTGAATTCACTGTTCACACTTCATTTACCTGCACATTTCTGAGATTAAACCTGCTTTTATGTATGATTTGTGATGAGTTTGGGGGTGAGAGTGTACCCAACTGCTTTTCAAGACTCGTGGTTGTTCCCCTCTCCTCAGAACTTCTGCAGTCCTGACAATGAATTCAATTCTCAAACTTTTGTGTGGAATCAGAACAAAAATCTGAGTGTTTTCCCTCTCCTTTTACAGGGTTTTATGGGCAGGAATGCTGTTGTGAAGAATTTATGAACGTGAAATCTTCACTAACTACAGGATTATTGCCTTTTCTAGAGGAATAAATCCCAGCTACCTCTCAGTTTAGGTATAAAGTTCTCTTCACTGCAGGATTCAGCACAGGCAGGAGCTGTCTCAGGGTCTTTATATCTGCTGGATGTTTTCAGGGTTGTAAAAGATCTAAGAGGAGCCCAGGATAAATACCAACAGATCTCAAGTAATTAGGCAGAACACCTACATGAGAAGAAGGAGGCTTGCAAGCAATTATTTTCCTAAAGCAATGTAAGGCAGAGATGTATGACAGATTTCATAATTTTATCTGTAACTTGCCACTAGTTTAGCAAATAGAACACATTCCAGATTCCAAATATATGCTACATTACAAACATTGTGTATCAGAAGAATGCAATATGATGTTTCAAAATAATGCCCTTTTTTTACCTTTGAACAAGCAATAAATAATGATAATTAAAACAAACAAACAAAATCAAAACAAACAAAAAAAAGAGGTTAAGACATATCGAATAAAACCATAGGGGAATTGCCACTGTTGATTATGTCTCTAAATTATTTTGAAGTCTGCATTAATGAAACTGCAAACTAAATTAAGTACCTTCATCTTCTTCTGAAAGCTGCTCTGTCTGATCCATTAAAGAATACACATTTTCACTGCAGTAATCAGAGGTTTAAATGGGCTTAATGTAATTAGAAAAACCCTTGGAGATATGTATTATCTCTTATGAAAACGGATATGCTTCCAAGATTAGAACACATTGTTTCAGCAACAGTGTAGGACTATAAAATTACAGCTCTAAGTTTCTAACTTTGTTTAGTCATGGGTACAGGGACCCTGTTGAATATAAAAAGAGGCAAATGCAGTGGAGACATACATGTACAAAAATCACACTGATTATCCCTATGAGCACTCTAAAGCTTGGCATGAAAGATGATCCACAGTTGGCACAATACTTTCAAAGAATTCTGAAAATACGACTGTGAATGTCCTACCCCAGCTTATGATGCTAAAGGAGAGTCAGTCTGTTGGCTAACAAGATGTTGGGGTTTTAGTTTAGTCTTAGGTTTTCCTGTTAAAGGAATTTTCTCCCATATGCATGTTGCTAGGGGACAAATAGCTGTACTTAAGAAAGACAAAAAGGGGAGTGGGGCGGGCCTGGCTACTCCTTTGTCTACACCTGGGTGTGGGGGCAGTTCGCTCTGAGCGTCCGGAGAGAGAAGCTGCAGAGAAAGGAGCTGCTGCTGCTTTCTTTTTGGCCGTTCTTTCTTCCTGCTGGAAACAACGCCGGGACCCCAAAAGCCGCTTTCCCTGCCCTGCTGGAGACCGAGCTGTGGCTGCCCTGCCCCGCTGCTGCTTCGAGCTTTCGCTACGCTGTAGCCCTGCTCGCCCTGCCTGCCTGGGCCTCCGTGGGGTTCTCCCACCTGGATACATCTCGTCTGCCACCCGGGATTTGCGTTCGTCCCTGCCATTCCAGCCTGCTGTTCCTGAGAGCCCGGGATCAGCTGCCCAGGGGTTTGTGAAGCCTTTGTTCCATCCTTCCCGGGATCCCAGGGCACCAGAGCCGCGTGCTCCCCGAGCTCGCTCCGGAGCGCCCCCTGCAGCCGCGGGGGAACCATCGCACCTGCCCTGCTCACCGGGAGCCGCCAGCGCCCCTGCCGGCTGCGAGCGGAACTGCACCCGAGGGGAAAGGGCCTGACAGCCGAGAAGGCTGGCACTGGGTTTGTGATTGCTGTTACTGCCAGAGTTGTTGTTGTTTTGTTTGACTGGTTATATACATATATATATAGAGTAAAGAACTGTTATTCCTATTTCCCACATCTTTGCCTAAAGGCTCTTGATTTCAAAATATAATAACTTGGAGGGAAAAGGGGTTATATCTGCCACTTCAAGGGGGGCCTCTGCCTTCCTTAGCAGACACCTGTCTTTCAAAACCGAGACAGATCTTGGCGCTCAACGTCGGGCCTGAGGGCATTAAGAGATAGAGGTGAAAAAGGAATAACAGTTCCTGGATAACTTTATTTTGTGAGCTGGATATTGGAACCTTGTTAGGCAGCACTATGTGGTCTAGTTTACCCTGGTTTGGGTGGCATGTAGCCGTGGCTATATTCTTCCCCTTTGCAGCTCCTTACTTGAATATGGGTCCTCTGACTAAGGCTACCATTGCTGTTATCCAGCTTGCGTTATGGGTCGAGAAGGTGAGGAATTCATGGGTTTTTAACTTCCTCCGGAATGTGGGCACATGGATAAACAGCTATCACACACTGAGCACATGTTTTTGGGGTTATGTTAACAATGGTACCTTCTGTGAGGAAATGACACCAGGGGAAGTTTTCTCCCAACCCCTCAACCAGTTCTTTGGGCCCACCTCATCAATTTTCGAAGGGTTTAAATTCCCTCTGAATACTAACCATCTGCTGCTGATAGGCCTACTCTATTTAGCATTCAAGGATAAGTTGAGATTGGCTTGGATATCTACCCGGACACCAGCCCCAGAGACTAGAGATCCTGCCCCAGAACCTGACATGGCCCCAGAGAGTAGAGTTCCTACCCCAGAGCCTGATCCTGCCCCAGAGCCTGACACGGCCCCAGACACTAGAGATCCTACCCCAGAGCCAGAGCCTGCCACAGCCCCAGACACTAGAGATCCCGCCCCACAGACTGATACTGCCCAACAGTCCACCTCAGAAATGAACTACCCAAACTGGGTGGGGGTACTGGCAAAAGGGATGCAGGAGATGTGCCAAGAGATGGGTCAGGTGCGCCAGGGGATATGCCAGGAGATGGGTCAGGTGCGCCAGGAGATATGCCAGGAGATGGGCCAGGTGCGCAAGGAGATGTGCCAGGAGATGGGCCAGGTGCGCCAGGAGATATGCCAATTGCTAAGGGAATACACCTCCTCAGCTAGTGAAAAACCCTCTCCCTGCCCCAAAGAGGGTGAGTCCGATGGTGCAGCAGTGGAACCCACGGATGTTACAACCGTCCAGACTTCAGCTGAACCACAAGGGCAACCACAGCCAGCAGCGGTCGCCCCTGTGCAAAGGAGGAAGTATAAGACCAAATCAGTACGACCAGTTAATGATGATGGGCAACCAGGGCCCTCACAACCAGCAGGAGAGCCAGAGCCAGAAATCATTACTGAGTCCCTGTCGCACGACAGTCTCCGTGCTATGCGAAACGACATTGTGCGAAGGGGGCGTGAGCCTTATACCACCTGGCTGCTTCGGGTTTGGGACCTTATGGGCACAAGTGTGCAACTGGATAGTGGTGAGGCAAGGTATCTGGGATCGTTGACTCAGGACCCAGGTGTGGACCAGATATTTGTGAGGGAGCCAGGGCCTCTCTCTCTTTGGGAGCGGCTCTTAATGAGTGTGAGAGAAAGGTTCATTCACAAAGAAAGAATGCAGGAGTATCATCATAGAATGCAGTGGAAGACACTCGAGCAAGGGATCCAACAGCTAAGAGAGGTGGCAATATTAGAGGTACTCTTTGGGAAGGATGGACAGCATGATAATGACCCCGATAAGGTCAGGTGCACAGGACAGATGATGTGGAACCTGGCAAGGCTAGGGCCATCGCAATACACCACCTTCATTGCAACGATTGATGCTGACAATACCCGAGAAACAGTGGGCTCTGTTGCCAACAAGCTCAGGTATTATGACAGCATGATCAATGGCCCGCTGAAAGCTCATGTCTCTGCTGTGGTCCAGGACCTCAAAGAGGAGATGAAGGAGATGAGGAAGGAGATGAGGGAGGAGATGAGGAGGGTCAGTGTGGCACCAGTGCGAGTCACAGGCCCCCAAGTCAGAGCCCGTCGTCCCCCTGCTAGAGAGAGAGGGTACACCCCACGAGCTGAGCTGTGGTTTTTCCTGTGTGAGCATGGGGAAGACATGAGAAGGTGGGATGGGAAACCCACCTCTGCCCTGGCAGCGCGGGTGCGTGAACTCAAGGAGGGAGGCACTAACCGAGGGGGTTCCGCTAAGGTGAAGGTAGCCTCAGCCTCCCGTGACCGAGCTGCCAGGTATTACAGAAGGGAGGATGATATGTCGGATCCCCTTGAAGGTACCTCGAGCATGTATGCCCAGGGAAAGAATGATAACCAGGGCTAGAGGGGCCCTGCCTCTAGCCAGGAAGAGGCACGGGAGAACCGAGTTTTCTGGACAGTGTGGATCCGATGGCCTGGCACATCAGAGCCACAAAAATATGATGCATTGGTTGATACTGGGGCACAATGTACTTTAATGCCATCGGGACATGTGGGGGCAGAACCTGTATCCATCGCTGGGGTGACCGGGGGATCACAGCAGTTGACCCTTTTGGAAGCTGAGGTGAGCCTGACTGGGAAGGAGTGGCAAAAGCATCCGATTGTGACCGGCCCAGAGGCCCCGTGTATTCTGGGCATAGACTTCCTCTGGAATGGCTACTACAAAGACCCAAAAGGACTCAGGTGGGCATTTGGGATTGCTGCTGTGGAGGCAGAGGGCATTAGGCAATTGAACACCCTGCCTGGACTATCTGAGAATCCTTCTGCAGTTGGGCTCCTGAAAGTGGAAGAGCAATGAGTGCCAATTGCCACCTCGACAGTGCACCGCCGGCAGTATCGGACAAATCGAGATGCTGTGATTCCCATCCACAAGATGATCCGTGAGCTGGAGAGCCAAGGGGTGGTCAGCAAGACCCACTCACCCTTCAACAGCCCCATCTGGCCTGTGCGCAAGTCTGACGGGGAATGGAGATTGACTGTGGACTATCGTGCCCTGAATGAAGTGACTCCACCGCTGAGCGCTGCCGTGCCAGACATGTTGGAGCTCCAGTACGAGCTGGAGTCCAAAGCAGCAAAGTGGTACGCCACTATTGACATTGCCAATGCATTCTTCTCCATTCCTCTGGCAGCAGAGTGCAGGCCTCAGTTTGCCTTCACCTGGAGGGGCGTGCAGTACACCTGGAACCGACTGCCCCAGGGGTGGAAGCACAGTCCCACCATCTGCCATGGACTGATCCAGACTGCACTAGAAAAGAGTGAGGCTCCAGAACATCTGCAGTACATTGATGACATCATTGTGTGGGGGAACACCGCAACCGAAGTGTTTGAGAAAGGAGAGAGAATAATTCAAATTCTCCTGCAAGCTGGTTTTGCCATCAAGAAGAGCAAGGTCAAGGGACCTGCCCGAGAGATCCAGTTCCTGGGAGTAAAGTGGCAAGATGGACGACGTCAGATTCCCACTGAGGTCATCAATAAGATCACAGCAATGTCTCCGCCGACCAACAAGAAGGAAACACAAGCTTTCCTAAGTGCTATAGGTTTCTGGAGGATGCACATTCCCGAGTACAGCCAGATCGTGAGTCCTCTCTACCTGATTACCCGCAAGAAGAATGATTTCCACTGGGGCCCTGAACAGCAGCAAGCCTTCACTCAGATCAAACAGGAAATTGCTCACGCCGTAGCCCTTGGCCCAGTCAGGACAGGACCAGAGGTGAAGAAGGTGCTCTACTCTGCAGCCGGGAACAATGGTCTGTCCTGGAGCCTCTGGCAGAAGGTGCCTGGTGAGACTCGGGGCCGACCACTGGGATTCTGGAGCCGAAGCTACAGAGGGTCTGAAGCCAACTACACTCCCACAGAGAAGGAAATCCTGGCAGCTTATGAAGGAGTCCAGGCTGCCTCAGAAGTAATCGGCACTGAGGCACAACTCCTCCTGGCACCCCGACTACCGGTGCTGGGGTGGATGTTCAAAGGAAAGGTTCCCTCCACGCATCACGCCACCGACGCTACTTGGAGCAAATGGATTGCCCTCATCACGCAGCGCGCCCGAATTGGAAACCCAAGTCGCCCTGGGATCTTGGAAATAATTACAAACTGGCCGGAAGGTGAGACTTTTGGGTTATCTTCTGAAGAAGAAGAGGAGCAGGTGACACGTGCCGAAGAAGCCCCACCATATAACGAGCTACCAGAGAGTGAAAGACAATACGCCCTCTTCACTGATGGTTCCTGCCGAATTGTAGGCGCTAGCCGGAAATGGAAAGCCGCTGTATGGAGCCCCACACGACAAGTTGCACAGGCCACTGAAGGAGAAGGTGGATCGAGCCAATTTGCTGAGCTCAAAGCTGTCCAATTAGCTCTGGACATAGCTGAAAGAGAGAAGTGGCCAAAGCTCTACCTCTACACTGATTCATGGATGGTAGCCAATGCTCTGTGGGGTTGGCTGGAAAGGTGGAATAAGGCAAACTGGCAGCGCAGAGGAAAACCAATCTGGGCTGCTGAGGAGTGGAAAGACATTGCCACTCGGGTAGAGAAGCTATCCGTGAAGGTCCGTCATGTAGATGCTCACATCCCCAGGAGCCGGGCTAATGAAGAACATCATAACAACAAACAGGTAGATCAGGCTGCGAAAATAGAGGTGTCCCAGATAGACTTGGATTGGCAACATAAAGGAGAACTGTTCCTAGCTCGATGGGCCCATGATGCCTCAGGCCATCAGGGCAGAGATGCCACCTATAAGTGGGCACGAGACCGAGGGGTGGATCTAACCATGGACAGTATCTCCCAGGTTATCCATGACTGTGAGACATGCGCTGCGATCAAGCAGGCCAAGCGGGTGAAGCCTCTGTGGTATGGTGGGCGATGGTCCAAATACAAGTATGGGGAGGCCTGGCAGATTGATTACATCACACTGCCTCAAACCCGCCAAGGCAAGCGCTATGTGCTCACAATGGTAGAAGCCACCACTGGGTGGCTGGAGACCTACCCTGTGCCTCATGCTACTGCCCGGAACACCATCCTGGGCCTGGAAAAGCAAGTCCTTTGGAGGCATGGCACCCCTGAGAGAATCGAGTCTGACAATGGGACTCATTTCAAGAACAGCCTTATAAACACCTGGGCTAGAGAACATGGCATAGAGTGGGTGTACCACATCCCTTACCATGCACCAGCAGCTGGGAAGGTTGAGCGGTGTAATGGACTGCTTAAAACCACCTTGAAGGCACTGGGTGGGGGGACTTTCAAAAACTGGGAGATGCATTTAGCAAGAGCCACCTGGTTAGTTAACACTCGAGGTTCCGCCAGCCGAGCAGGCCCTGCCCAATCCGAACCCCTACAAACAACAGATGGGGATAAGGTTCCAGTGGTGCACATGAGAGGTATGCTTGGAAAAACTGTTTGGGTAAAGTCTGCCTTGAGCAAAGACAAACCCATCCGTGGGGTTGTTTTTGCTCAGGGACCAGGTTGCACCTGGTGGGTGATGCAAAAGGATGGAGAGACCCGATGCTTACCTCAAGGGGACCTTGTTTTAGGGTGAACTACCCATGGCTCTGTACTTGTATCAGTATCAGCATGTATATTTGTATATAATTTAGGTAATGCATAGATTTATATGGTTAAAAAAAAAAGTTAAGTTTCATGTAACATGTTAGTATGGGAAAAAAATTCGGGGTGGATAATGTTGGGGTTTTAGTTTAGTCTTAGGTTTTCCTGTTAAAGGAATTTTCTCCCATATGCATGTTGCTAGGGGACAAATAGCTGTACTTAAGAAAGACAAAAAGGGGAGTGGGGCGGGCCTGGCTACTCCTTTGTCTACACCTGGGTGTGGGGGCAGTTCGCTCTGAGCGTCCGGAGAGAGAAGCTGCAGAGAAAGGAGCTGCTGCTGCTTTCTTTTTGGCCGTTCTTTCTTCCTGCTGGAAGCAACGCCGGGACCCCAAAAGCCGCTTTCCCTGCCCTGCTGGAGACCGAGCTGTGGCTGCCCTGCCCCGCTGCTGCTTCGAGCTTTCGCTACGCTGTAGCCCTGCTCGCCCTGCCTGCCTGGGCCTCCGTGGGGTTCTCCCACCTGGATACATCTCGTCTGCCACCCGGGATTTGCGTCCGTCCCTGCCATTCCAGCCTGCTGTTCCTGAGAGCCCGGGATCAGCTGCCCAGGGGTTTGTGAAGCCTTTGTTCCATCCCTTCCCGGGATCCCAGGGCACCAGTGCCGCGTGCTCCCCGAGCTCGCTCCGGAGCGCCCCCTGCAGCCGCGGGGGAACCATCGCACCTGCCCTGCTCACCGGGAGCCGCCAGCGCCCCTGCCGGCTGCGAGCGGAACTGCACCCGAGGGGAAAGGGCCTGACAGCCGAGAAGGCTGGCACTGGGTTTGTGATTGCTGTTACTGCCAGAGTTGTTGTTGTTTTGTTTGACTGGTTATATACATATATATATATATAGTAAAGAACTGTTATTCCTATTTCCCACATCTTCGCCTAAAGGCTCTTGATTTCAAAATATAATAACTTGGAGGGAAAAGGGGTTATATCTGCCACTTCAAGGGGGGCCTCTGCCTTCCTTAGCAGACACCTGTCTTTCAAAACCGAGACACAAGATGTTTAAATCTAATTTTTCATATCAAAAATTCATACAAGCAGATCTGTACCTCTTTGTATGAACCTGAGCTCTTTACACAGAATACAAACCACAATATTCTGTCATGAAAATCAAAATTAAGAGAAGCCCAAATTCCCAACTTGCATACATATCTGCTATAACCTACATGCAAATGTGCATGCATGCCCAGACTCAGCCTGTGCAAGTGCTTGTAGGATTCCAGATTTCGTTTCCTAAACAGGAATCTCAGCAAAGAATTCGGAAAATTTGGTTTTTTTCTGACTGCATCCAGCACTTCACTTTGTCGTGGCATTCATTGCATAACAATTCAAACTCGGAAACTTGTTTCATTTAGACTAATATAATGATAACACCTATTTTTCTCTTCTTGAGATACGACTGACTGAACATCTTAAGTATGTTAATTTTAAGTACAAGTTGTTCTGAGATTTTAAAATAAATGTTCATGTGGTTGGGGTTAAGCAGAAACCTAAGAGCTTTACTGGGACCAGGGTTTTACTAAACTAAGCTCTCCCTACCCATGAAATGGTCCCCAAGACAGTAAAAACATGATTATTAGCTCTGTTTGATGCATGCTTTCTCCCTGGGGAGATATTTACTGCCTCAGAAAAGGACTCAGGGTGCAGCCAAAATGTTATTCCAACGTGGAGGATCAGCCAGAAAATTGCATTTTGGCTTTAAAGCCGCTTGATCTTCCTACTCAATGTGGTTCTGTCAGGAGCAACCTGCCAGCAATGTTATCCTTCCCTCCTGGGAGGCTCAGAAGGTGTGCAGTGAAACCCTGCCAGCTGTCTGCAGTGTCAGGTGTAGATTTACCAGGAGGGCTAAAAAGGCTGGAGCCTCCTCCCTGGTGTAGCCATTTGTTTGAAGAAATTTGCTCCTGTTCTGTGAGCAATTTGACATGGTAATGGCCAGATGACTGCTCGTTTCCTGCTGGATGTCATCTCGGTAATTTTGTAAGGGAACACTCCGCAGAAATAAATGTGTTACTTCATATTCCGGTCCTGACACAGCCCCTGGGTGCAGAGGGGAACGTGCTAATTGCCATGGAGAAGGAGAGATTGTCATGGATCTGCTGATTCTCTGTCTCAAGAACACTGCAAGTCACGGCTTTGCAGAGGTGATTAACACCCAGCCAATTAGCCTGAAGCCAACACCAGAGGCTGCTTCAAAAATGAAGGGTTTCGATCCTAATTTTAACAAAATTTCTCCTTTGGCAACTGCAAAGTCTATTTACATTCCCTTATTTATCAAGTGGTGGTAAATATACTTCTGCATTCCTGAACATTTTGAGGCCAGGCTGACTTAGCAAGGCATTTTTAAATAGATGAAATGAACGCAGTCTTATAATTTTAGGTGTCAATGTTTTATTTTCCTATTATGTCTCAAAGACTTATGTAAGTGTTAAACGCTTTTTAACAACTTACATAGGTTGTCAAAAAACAGATAATTTCTCATAACTGTGGTAGATGAATAATGTTTCACTTGGTTTTCTTGCTTTACCCTCCATCCTTTTAAAACGTGGCTATTTAGCAAGAAAACATGTAATCTTAAACAGAGTGAGTCATACTTCTATGACAAAATTAGGCATTTTCTGTTGGTTTTATTTTGACTCTAATAAAATACTGTCCAGACAGATGTGCTGCAATACCCATATGTCTGGTGCCCTCACCCTGAGACAATAAATGTCTCTGAAGCCTGACCCCAAAACAAAGTCTTGTGGGTTCTGGAAAGCTGAGAGTCACTATATGTGTATCAATATTTGGGTACAATATTGACTTTTTCTCTGCCTAACCTTAGAAATTTGCCTTTCTTGGAGGTGTGTTTGAATTTGTCCCTGCACTGGAAGCACTGAGCACAAAAAGTGCATTATTCATTTCTGATTTTGTGCTTCCCTGTATACCTGCTTTCTCCTCTTATATTTTGGGTTTTTTTCATCTTCAAGGAGAGGATAGTAGCTTGCAAAATAACTGTGGATTCCTTGGCCATATGGCAGTAGGAAAATGAAAAGAATTATGCAGAAAGCATCTTGTGCGGCCTGCAATTTCTCATATGGAAAGAAAAAGAGTGATGTACTGTGTTCATTTCATTGATTGACATATAAATCCTAAATATCTGTGAAGACCAGTGTAAGAGCAGTTAATTTAGTTTTAGTGGGAATTACATATTCAGAAAATGCAAGTGATTCCTTTAGTATGCCATTAACACAGTGAAATGGTGTAATTACAATGTATAATCTTTCTTCATTTATCTCTTTTACAGTTGTCAGCATCAGAAATCCTCAGAATTTGCCTAAAATATGTAAGTCTGTGATATTTGATAGCACACTTAATCAGTGATTGCAATAGAGTTACTGCTAAAAATCCCAGTACATTTATAATGTTTTTGGCAGGCAGCATAAGAATGTTTTCAGTCCTCGATATCTTTGTTTACTTAAAAACACAACTGTTCTTTCTAGTTAGGAACTAAGTAGTCTCCAGTCTGCTGTTTGAAAGTAAAATGACAACTTACATGGAGATAATTATGCAAGAATGGGAACACTGTTTAATTGAAACAATCAGTTCTAGGCAAAAATACACAATCTCAAATTTGGAAGCGACAAGATGTTACAGTACCCTGGGTTTATTGATACCTCTCAGTCATTTTCCCTGAATTCTTAAACTGCTAGAAAACAACCATGCTCTACCAGTTTGTTCTTTCATTTTTTTTTTTTTTAACTTGCTGTTAGCTGAAGGAAAATATATAATTTTTCTTTGATGCCATATGCTGCCTAATTGCAGACCATATTGTATATAATGCTGTGTACAAGGATCTTGGATTTGTAAAGCAGGACTCAAAGCTATCAGAAAAATATTGTACAACACACAAAGAGAAGTGCAGGATCTCATTTTGAGATAACTGCACTAGAGTTCACCTGCACAGATGTTTAACCACTTAATTAAGAGAAAAAGTCATTTATTTAGGGTTTTCTAATGAGTGAAGAAGGACATCAGTATTGCAAACACGGTCTGAGAGTTAATCCAGTCCATCTATGCCTCAAATAAAAAATTAAAATAAAATATTGGTATTTATAGTCCAGTTCAGCAAATGAACTGAGATTTAACTTAGAGACATGCTTGCATTGCAAAAGAAAAGCTCTTGCTCCTCCTAGATTATACAGCATTTCTAAGATTTGTGTCTCCAAGGAAATAGAATTTTGGGGCCTCAAGAGAGAATTCTAGTATCTTGGCTTAGATCCAGTAAAAAAATAATTTAAAAAAAAAATCATTATTGGATTTTGCATTCCGTCTTAACAAAAGACCATTCTCAATCCAGTGAAGTTATCCAAAAAGGTAAACTTTAATGGATTCCGAGCCTTATTAGTAGGGAGGATATGAGCTAAATTTAATTCTTCCCAAGTAAACTGGTTTTATTCTAGCCATTTAGAAACAGCAGATTTAGGATTGACTTTTCTTGATATTTCTGTTAAGTTCTCCTGGTCTTTATCTGAACTTTTGATTTGTGACCATGGCTTTAAATGTGCAAAATGAGCTCTAACCAATACCATCATCAGTCACTAGATAAAAAAAGAGTGCATTTCCTTACTCAGCCCAGGTACACACAATTCTCAGTGTTTCGTACTCAGGATTTTTGACAAAATTGTGCCAGTGCTTGAACTCTGGCAATCATGCAGTTCTTAATAGCTTTAACTCCTCCTCATCTTCCTCACCACTTTTCTCAGTATTATGAATCATGGATGGAATGGACCTCAGGAGGTTGTTTATCCCAAAACCTCATCAAAGCAGGGTCAACACAAAATTCACACCTATTTCCCCCAGGCTTTGACTAACAGAGTCATGAAGCAACAACATTGATTGTCCTTATATTTTTGTTTTTCCCTCTTTTCTGTGTTTCCAATCAGAAATCATGTCAGTAGACAGCCTCTGCTTTCTCAGGAATGTTCTCATAGGCATTAGGAAGATGATGTTAGGTCCCCTCACATCTTTTCTCCCTCCACTTCAAAATAAAATCTACTTCCTTCAGCTTCTCCTCTCACATGGCAAGTGCTCGATTCCCCAAGAATCTTGCTGAATGCACACCAATTTATTTACTTCTTTCTTACACTGGGAACCCAAAACATTTTGCAGTGGAGCCTGAAGAGCTGAAAACACCACCAAAGTTCTCCTAAAATGTGCCTTTATAGCATGTGTTTGGTGGTTTTGCACTGAAGTATCACACTGCTGTTTTTCCCACTCCTTTATTTTATGGCATGCATATTGTTAGGCAGCTGTGCCAAAGCTTAATTATACTGAATCTAATGGTAATAGATTTTTCTTGGTCTTTTGACTGTGCACTTGCTGCTGTTTGTGAGACTGTATTTCTGGAAGGTAGCACTCTGGTGCTGTGCTATATGAAATATATATATCATTTACAGAGATGAATCATACAGTCTAACTGAAATTTGAATTATATATAAACAAATGCATAATTTATGCTTGTGAGTATCTATTGTATACACAGGATGATTTTTGAACTTCACTTTCTCTGTAGCAGTCGGATTCCATTAGCAACACTCCTCCTAAAATCTAGAACATTTCCCAAATTTTTTTGGCATTGTGACATACTGCATTAGTTTATTTTTTACAGCGTGGACAATGTTGTCTATCTTGCTTATTTGCTGTCTTGAGGTTTTTTAAATTGAATATTTTCACTAAACATTGCCTGGTTCCTAGTAAATGTGAACATTTTAATTAATATTCATTTGGATGTGATCCTGGTGGACAAAAAGCCTTTGATTATACAAAAGGTACTCCCTCTCGAAAGTCTAGAAAAATAGGGTAGTTATTGGGATCCTCCATACATAAAATATGTCTCATTTTGCACCTAGACTAATATTTCTTTTATAGTGAAAATATCAAAAAGTCACAGAAAAGACCACTTATGGTTCAATATATTTCCTCATAATTAGACTACATTGGCTAATGTCTGGACTTGTTTCATATTTTCTGAAGCAGGACATGTAAAACCCCTAGGCCTTCTGTTGGAGAATAACCAGGTTGCCACAAACTGAAACATTTTAAACTGCAGGGATCTTTTAAGCATGACAGAAATTTGGAAAAATCATACTTAAGGAAACATACTTCCCTGGAAAGTAATGCAGTGGAAATATTTAGACTGGTCTCATAAACTTGTATCAGCCATGTAAGCACTGCACAGTGTTAATTAATGCTAATTGTATATTGGGACTCTAGATTCCTTTTCCTTAAACACTTTTCCTCTTGGATTGGAGAAAACACTAATTTGGTACAATCTAGCACTCTCTTTTTTCTGAGTTAATTCCTTATAATCCCATTGGATTCATGGTAATGCATAACACAAATGATCCTCTTAGCATCAAGAGAACCACTGGCACAAGAACCCTGACAGTTTTAGGAAATGAATCTCCATCCCTCCTAATCTTTTTTTCCTCCTCTTTTATTTTCCTTTTCCTCCTTCTTCTGAAATTGACTGAATCAGAGGGAAGTATCCTTTTATATCCTCATTTAAACTTGTGCCTTTTCAACAAGACACATATTGCACCTGAGAGTTTAACTACATTTCTCATGATCTCTCTTGCCTGATCTCTCTCTCCCCCTTCAAACATGCCTGAAATCATTTGTGATTTTGCTAATTTCTACCATCTCCCTTAACAAAACTGCCCTCTTCTTTGAGCACAGAAAAAACTTCAGGAAAATCTTCCTCCAGCAACACAAGAAATTAATTTGCCCAAATGATTTTTTACAAACCATATGAAAATACCAAATAACCTTCTTTCATTTTGATTCAGATTAACTCCTGTCACTTCCTGCTCTTAGAACTTAACCATAATTTATTAACTTCTAATTTAAATATCTAGTTAATAAATAACTTGTTGATTAATTAGGCACTTTGGTTTTAATTTCTTTCATCTTCCCTATTTTTAAACCAACTGAAGAAAAAAAGGAAAAATAAATAAAAAGCATTTCAGTGTCTGGCACGGCATTTCAGAATATGTAGAAATAGCAATTTTCAAAATTTAAAACCCAAATAACCATTCTAAGTCACTCCAGCTAATAATCTATTTGCTATGATACAGTGGTTAAGTATAACATACACCTCTGTTATAAAACATGTAAACTGGAATATCAGACGTTTTTGTCGCTTTGAATGGGTTTCAGAATTTCAAAAAAAAAGAATCCAACAACGGAAATAACAGTTTTGCCTGCAGATCTTGTCAGGCTGAAAGTTCCCTATACAATGTTTATAATGGTTCTGTCACCAAAGGGCAATATAAATGTTTCTAAAGTATAGGAATTCACATATAAATACTTCTTTTATTTTTATTTAAACAAACACTGTTTCACTTAATCATACCATCACTTAATAAGACCAAAGAAATTTTTGAGTATTGCTCTATTAATTTCAGTTTTTAATTTTCATTGTTATGACTTTTAAGGTTGACACTAAAATTTGTGGGTCTAAGATAAAAAATAATTTGAAAAAAGGTAATGCAAAATGTACAGAATTGTACCACACACACAAAACTTGGCCTCTGAAATTAACTCCATCTCCTCATTTCAAACATATTGATGTAGATTTTTAACATAATTTATGAATTTTCTATAACCTCATGTATTGCTTATCCCACTGGTAATTAAATACTTATCTTTTACAAAATAATGATAATTTCAGAGACTAACTTAATCTGTGATGGATTTCTCTCATCTTTGCCACACACTTGAAGCAAACTGTCTTTATTTTTTTTTTATTGTCCCTCTAACTTTCTCCTTTCCACTGCCACATTTCCACTTTTCCTTCATTTCTGTACTAAACTAACCAGAAACAGAACACTAACAAGAATTTCTCTTTATTCAGTGCAGGGCTGCCTTAGGACACTGGGTTAAATTGTAACTTGGCAGGCAGTCAGCCAAATGTGACCAGTTTGGCAAATCAGGGGAAGCAGGGAGGATCAGAGCCCAGCATCCTTGGGGAATAAAGGCTGGGAATAAATCTTTTGCAGCTACATGTTTTTACAGAGAGAAACAAATCTGTGGGGATATGTTTGTTTAGAGTTACTCAAACATGCCTTTCGTGGTCTTCCCCAGTTCTCAGGTATTTGAAAGAAGCTCAAACTAGTAGAAAATCCTCTTTTTCTTCTGGGTCTTTAATAATTTCAGAGAATGTTTCTAACAGTCTTTTCCTCTCTTTCTTTCCTCTCCCTCTCCTGTTTCCTCTCTGTCTTTCCTCTTCTCTTTTATCCTTTTATATTATTATTTCTGAATGGCAGTAAGGACACCAAATATTCGCTGCTCAATAGTCAAACACTGTATGAACTTACGCAGAAATAAAAATGGCTATGTTAAAACACAAAGAGTAGTTCAATTAATAAACAATTAAATAAAACGCTTTTGCCCTTTCAGAGTGACCAAGAACTGCAACAGAAAGGCTGTGAATTTTCAATCCCTGGAAACATCCAAAAGGCATCTGGACATGGTAATGAAAGATGGGAAAGAGGGACAGAACAAAGCAATGGTAGGTATGGTCTGGAGATTTATGTGTGTGACAGGGTTTTAGATACAGAAACTTCCATTTCATAGTAGCTAGGACTTAACAAGACAATTACTATCATCTATGACAGAGTAAACTGATGCAGTTTACTGCATGGAGATGACACCACAGTAAAAGAAAATGTGATTGTGTGACAACTCTTGTGCCTTTTGAATTAATATGGTGGTGCTGTGAACAACAACAACCATTCATAGCTGACTCACTTGGACAAGAGGACAAGCGGCTTTGCCAGTGCTGGGGAAGCTGGCAGGCCTGGTGATGCTCTCTGGGATCTGCATCCTCCTTGTTGATTTCATAAACTTTGTCCCAGGCAAATGAAAACACAAAGTTAATTATTAATTAAGAAGAGACTTGGAATCTGTTTTACACATGGTATAATTACAAGTACATTAACGATAATTTGGCTTCAAAATTATGCCAGACTTAGGAAGAGCCTGAGATTTAGCAGCTTACTACTGTGCAAGCCAAGACATACCAAAATCTATCTCTATCTATGTCTCTGTATCTCTATCATCTCTGTCATCTCTATCTCTCTCTATATCTATATCTAATCTCTGTCTCTCTTTATATCCTGGTATCCTGAGGTGCATCAGGTGGAGTGTGGGCAGCAGGTGAGGGAGGGGATCCTGCCCCTCTGCCCTGCCCAGCTGAGGCACCTCTGCAGTGCTGGGGCCAGTCCTGGGCTCCTCAGGACAGGAGAGACCAGCAGCTGCTGGACAGGGTCCAGGCGAGGCCACAGAGAGGATTTGGGGTCTGGAGCGGCTCTGGGATGAGCAGAGACTGCGGGAGCTGGGCCTGGCCAGGCCGGAGAAGGGAAGGCTGAGAGGGGATCCCATCAATCCATACAAACACCTCCGAGGGTGCCAGAGGATGGTGCCAGGCTCTGTTCCGTGCTGCCAGGGACAGGGTGGGGAGCAGTGGCCATAAAATAAACCACACCAAGCTCCAGCCCAGCAGGAGGAAGAGCTTCTGTCCATGGAGGGGCAGAGGCCTGGAACAGCTGCCCAGGGAGGGCCTGGAGTGTCCCTCTCTGGAGACATCCCGAGGCCAGCTGGACACGTTCCTGTGCCACTGCTCCAGGGGACCCTGCCTGTTATTCTGAAGTTTAGTGATGCCATTGCTTTCATTTTCACTGCAGCTTTCCCATCATATTGTACACAAAAAAAAACATTATTCACTAAGAAACTCCTCCCTAACTTTATTAATTTATGTTAACACTCCAGTGCTTTAACTAGTAAGAATAATTATGTGCTTCTGGTTTGTAAGGGAACTAGGGGGTGACACATACTTGGAGGTGAAGGATCAGCAGGAGTGCAGCATCAATTACGGTCACTCAAATACTGCTTGTGGACCAGCCTTGTGCTCCAGCTCCTCTAAGGTGCCACTCCTGAACTAAAAACATTGCAAGACCCAGGCCCAGTCTTGTGCAAATTGAAATTTCTCCTCCACTTGATGCTAAGTTGTTGTGCTTTGGATAAACAGTATATCAGATGCTACGACTATTTGGCAGATTTTAAATAAGCTTTGTGTCCTTGCTGTGTGAAACTTCTCCTTCACTGCAGGGTAAAATCAGAAATTTGGATTAAAAAGCAGCAGAATAAAACGAATGTGTACATGTATCTGGTGCTCTCATCAGAGATAATAGGCATAAATGGTCCATTTCTGCCAGGCAGATTATTTTTTCATTTGGGCTCAGTGTAATCCCATGGGTGGGTATCCCTGTGGCACCAGCTCTAGCTAAAAGGCTTCTCTCATCCTGCTTTGCTATTACATTAAGCTCATTTTAAAATCATTTTGAGGGGTTATGCTGGTTTCTCCTCGTCCTTTTAACTGAATTCTGTGCCTTCAAACACATTAGTCTTCACATGAATACACACTGATTTTAAAAGAAAATTTATTCTTCTGTCTTTGGCTAGGATTAAGTTCTTTGGTTTTGATGGGTTTTTTTTTCACAGAAACAGGTCTTGTTTGGAAGTGTTATTTTTTAACCATGCTGGTGTCAGCTGCCCTAAGTAAAATACACATATGTTCCTTGTGAGCTGTTGCTTCTTCCATGGCTGTCTAGACTTCCCAGAAACAAAGTTAACAGTTTCTGCAGGCAAAACATACCTTTTTTCATAATGAAAAACTTTATCATCCTGTCTCCTTTCAGAGCAGCCTTTTTTGGCACACACTATTTATATACTACGGTACAATATTTGGAGCACTCGGTGGCATAAAAAAGTTTTATTTATTCAAATGGGACTCCTGTTTGACATCTAATTATGACTGTTTATCTGCCAAGGCTATTCCAGCTCTTGCAGCACCCACAGTGCCAGGCAGACATGTGTTAAAGGCTTCTATTTCATGTCTAGTATGAACAAGGTGTACCTGCCACAGGCTCTCTCTATATGAGAATGCTCTAAAATTAGAATGTGAAGCTGTACTGCTCTGTTCTCTCACACAGAAGTACAAAATACATTTAGAAAACTAATCTTCAGAAGTGTTCGACTGGGTCACTCTTATTCTCTCCCCCTTATGCTCCTCGGATTTATCTCACTACGTCTGTCTCAGAAAGTTTATATTCACTCTTCAGTACTTACTGAAGTGTAATTGTTGTTCCAGCTGTGAACCGTGATTAGGATCCAAAGGAGGACCACAAAGATGGTCAGAGGGATGGAGCAGCTGGGGTGGGAGAAAGACTGCGAGAGCTGAGCTTGTTCAGCCTGGAGACGAGAAGCTCTGGGGTCACCTCACTGGGGCCTTGCAGGGCCTGAAGGAGCTGCAGGAAACCTGCAGAGAGACAATTGCCAAGGGCTGGAGGGACAGGACACAGGGAATGGCTTCCCAGTGCCAGAGGGCAGGGCTGGATGGGAGATTGGGCAGGAATTGTTCCCTGGCAGGGTGGGCAGGGGCTGGCACAGGGTGCCCAGAGCAGCTGGGGCTGCCCCTGGATCCCTGGAGTGTCCAAGGCCAGGCTGGACACTGGGGCTGGGAGCAGCCTGGGACAGTGGCAGGTGTCCCTGCCCATGGCAGGGGTGGCACTGGATGGGCTGTAAGGTCTCTCCAAACCCAAACCATTCTGTGATTCTAACCTTCTTATATTACAAACCTCAGCCCATTTGTCCTAAGACTTCTTTGTTGTAGTTCACAAAATCTTTGTGTCCTTTCAATGTTTTTTTTTTAAAAGCTCATAAGTGACAAAATTATTTCATTAATTACTAACATCATGTTTTTACAGTTTCACAATGGCTCCCGTCATAGATTCAGATCACTCCAATCTGCCATCTTCAATACAAATAGAGGAAACAGCAGAGTTTTTATCAAGAATTTTTATCAGAATCATCTGATGCAAGTGTTTTTCTTTTAGTGGTGGCTCATGTGTGTAACGACCATGGAAGGATGATGGCGATGGCTGCGACTGACAGACAGCTCCAGCTCTGGGGGAAATTTCCACGGGCAAAAGCTACAAATCTCAGTTGTTTCCCTCAGTACCTCTGAGAGCAGAGATCCAGATTAGTGTCAATATTTTGATTGTCACTGCAACTGGAGAATAAGAATGTCTGCACAGATCTCTTCAAAGCATTTTTAGTACTGTGGGTTTTAATTAGAAAACAAGTATTTGCCTCAAAGCAGGAGTTGTCATCAGAGATCCCATGTAGCTTTCAAGCCCACGAGTAGTAATCTTCTTTGAATATCTTTAAGACTAAAAACCTTTCTAATTAAACTCTTAAAGCCTCTTATCTCTGTGGCCTGGTTGACGCTGCAGTGGAATATATCATTCCCAACAACAATGAGTAAAACTGTAATTCCCTGCGTAATACCAATCAAGTTGATTGTAAAACATTATGTTCATTAGGAAGTAATAGATTTTTTTTTTACATGTTTGATCAAAGCAGCTGGCATTTAATCCAGGCTGAGAAGCAGAATACTATTTCATATTACTTATTCCTTAATTCATGGCCAGGTCTGCAATTTACTGAAAAACCAATGGATCAACTTTATGGGACACATCTAATATATAGATTATCTATATAATAAAATATATATGTACACACTGGTCAGCAGACAAACTTAGCACAATGGGGAGCAAAAATAACTTTCATAATAATGTATTTTTGCATTTAAAAAAATGCAGGTGAGACGTGAGTATGAATTCCGAGAGAGAAGAAATTAGTCTTCTTTTATGTTTTGTCCTGTGCAGGGGCAGGAGTTGGACTTGATGATCCTTGTGAGCCCCTTCCACCTCTGGAAACTCCATGATTCAAGCTTATTTTTAACAGTGCTGAAACAGTTGTGAGGTAAAATGCACCTGATCAGCCTTGTAGTAACACCCACATGCTTCCACTGCAACAAATGTTGTGGAATAGATTGCCTAATGTAGTAAAATCAACCGTAAGTAATTTGCAGTGTAGATGTTCCCTATATGAATTGTAAATAAATGAGAGAGTGTCTGAGTAAATGACTCTTAAATTTCTGTAAATGTCAAAAATACTTATTATTTGTTATTTCCTTAATAATTTCCAAATAATCTCTTCCCAGTTTTGCTTACTTTAGTTTTGATTGTCATTGTTTGTTGGGTTTTTTCCCCTGTATGTTGTGCTTGATCCTTTCAGTTTTTCTGTTTCATCGTGTTTTCATTTTCTGTATTGCTTTCTGAATAATTCTGGGTTTATTTGAACAAATAAACAAAGACTGCCTGTCTAAATCTGATTTAAATTTTCCACCAAGAAGTTAAGTTGTACAGCTGTAGGCAGACTTGCATGCTAATTTGTCTTGGTATTTATTTTCTGCTCTTATAGCAGTGCTGTAGTTTTTTGGAGAAAGCTTTCATGGGAAATTGGAATTTGATCTCACTCTTCCATCTGCCTGTATTGCTGATAGAAAGAGTTCAATTGGATGAAATCCTATAGAATTCTGCTATAATTAGTATAAATTTTTGATAGAACTTACATATTAATTGAATTTTTTTCACCTATTATATAGCAATAATTTAATTTTATCTGGGGTTTGTTGTTGTTGTTGTTGGGGTTTTTTTAAGTTGTTTGTGTTGTGTTGGGTTGGGTTTTTTTCCTGTTTTGGGGGATTTTTTTGTTCTATCTGCCCTTTGCCATCTTCATGTTGTGAAAAATTCCATCTTCCTCTTCTTTTCCTCAGAATTTTCTTACGGCAAAGTTAAAGTCTGATGTTTCCAGACTGACTTTACTTAATGGAAACAAAAGGGATGAAAACAGAGCAACAAGTAGATAAGAAATTCTGTTTACCTTTCCAGATCCAAGACTATGTTTAAATTAAAACTACTGAACATAGTGAGGCTAAAACTATTAAATGTAGTGGTGGTGGGAGAAAAAGGAATTTAAAAAAATAAGGTAATAGTAAGAGATACTAATGAAAATAATATTGAATTGTATTACTTTTAAGAGAGATTAATCTGTACATTTTATTGCTTGTTAGATTCCAGGTGGCTGAAAATTCTGACCTTTTCCTTTCTGAGACTTATCAGAAAATAAAGTCTGTAAATCTTTCTGGCTCCTTCTGCCACTCCAACACACAAACACACAGAAACAGACACAAAAGGAAAGAATTTTTTAAAAGTAGATTTTATACATATCTCTCATGTCTGGGTGTATTAAATTCTTGCTTACAGCAGGCATTAAATAATGACATAAAAACATGAATTATTTAAAATCATGTTGTGCATGGTCTGTTATGACAACTTTTCATCTGAAAAGTGTTTAAACCAGAAATACTTTTCAATTAGCCATTTGGGTGCAGAATGACATTTTAGATCAGGGTCCACAGAGGTGGCAAAGCAATTTGCTCTCACTGTCAAAGAAGTTATCACAATGCTTTATAAAGCAACCACAGGTAATGGCAGTGTATCCATGAGCAAAATTGTTTTGTGAGTGGTGTTGGCTGCTTAGCATGAAGATCCTGGACAGCTGCTGTCGTTTCCTCTGTGCAGGATCTCTAAGTCAACTGACTGCATTTCTTTTAATATGATATTCTTATCAGTACTAGCAAAAAGAAGTATTATCACAGTGGGATAAGCCTTAATGCAGGTGCAAAGTACTAGGTTCAACTGGAAGGAATTGGAAAGCTGTTAGGAAATACCAATTTCCATCTTCTCCATCACCTTTCCTTCTTTTCTCCAGAGTGGCTGACCATCAATATATTCCTAACATTAGAATCACAGAATCATTTAGATTGGAAAAGACCTCCAAAACCAACCTGTGACTGATCCCCACCTTGTCCCCAGCCCAGAGCACCGAGTGCCACCTCCAGCCCTTCCTTGGACACCTCCAGGGATGGGCACTCCAAACCTCCCTGGGCAGCCCCTGCCAAGGCCTGAGCACCCTTTCCATGGGGAAATTCCTGCTGCTGTCCACCTTGAGCCTGCCCTGGCCCAGCCTGAGGCCGTTCCCTCTCCTCCTGTCCCTGTTCCCTGCGAGCAGAGCCCGACCCCCCCAGCTGCCCCCTCCTGTCAGGGAGTTGTGCAGAGCCACAAGGTCCCCTCTGAGCCTCCTTTGCTCCAGCCTGAGCCCCTTTCCCAGCTCCCTCAGCTGCTCCTCACAGGACTCACTTTCAAATTCTTGGGGTTTTTTGTTTTGTTTTTTTTTTTTGGTGTTGTCTGAAGATAGCTTCTCTAAAACAATTTGGGCAGATATGCTGCCCAGGAATGTAAAAAGACTTATTCCAAACTCATCTTGGCTGTGTGGATGCAGAAACCAGAAGTTTCTACCCAGTTCCACCCACAGGTAAATCTCCCAGCTTCATTAACAACAGGAGGAGTGAAGAGCACCGCTGGGATTTGCTGTTCAACACTCACTTTGTGTTTTACCCCGTGTCATTCCACATTTTTTCCAGTGCTAACTGTATCTTTAGCAAAGATGGGACTCAGGGAGGTTTATTTTCTAGGTGCAGGGAAAGACAATTAAGAATGACAGAAAAATAAAACTTCATACCATTCCTTGATTACACATCATGCCAATAAATAGCATTCACATTCCCAAGGGAATGTGAAATGAATTGGATAAGGCACCTTAAGAATAACTATTGTTGAATTTCAGAATTCGCTGCATCTGTTCAGCAGGTGTGGTGCAGTTTATCCAGATGCTGAAAATGCCCACACTGTTACATATTAAAGACCTTCCTCCCTTCCCAAGGTACTGATTGTTTCGGTCAAAATGTCATTTAAAAGAAAGCAGCATCTGTTTTCCTCTCAAATTCAGATGCTTTCTTTGTTTGGAGGCTTTTTTAGGTTTTCTTTTTCATTATTCATTTTCTTCAGTCTTATGTAAATAGTTCAGAATTGTAAGGTGACCAACATAGTAGTTTTGACAACCTGGACAATTTAATAGTAAAAGTGAGGCAGCCTAAATCCAAAACTGTCTTCCAAATACTTCCCAAAACACAAAGGACGCAGCTATTGCAGTACTTTCCTTAAATGTGCATAATGAAAACCAGAAACTCTTTGTTCTCCTCATCTTTTCTGTGGCTCTTTTAATTTCCAGCTGTGTTTTTTGTGTCTGAGCAATGATGACCACTGCTTGAAATTTCTTTCACGGCTTGAAAACTCACTATGATAAACAATATGTATTATTTTCATCATGTCCATTCTTTAGGAGACTGTACAGCCCATTGGTAATAAAACTAAATTGCATTTCATTATTGAAACGACTCGTACAATGCACAGCATAATAAAATGTCTTGTTCTCTATAGAAATTTAATCAAATACAGCCTTCTGCCTGTGGTTTCTATTTGTTTTGAAAATAAAATATGTTGTAGGTTCCTTGTTTCTAATTATTTCTCTGTTTTCTCTTTTTTCCCCCCTCTGTCTATAGTATGCTTCTTTATTTTGGTTTTAAAAACACATTTTTGCATAACACATTCCCAGACATAAGACAATAAAAATTAAGAAGATCTGTATGGATGAGTATAACTTTCTTAAAACTGTTTGAAATTCCATTTTAGGTTAACTTTGACACTAGAGTTTATGTTGGATGAAAGGATAAAATCAGGAAGATGCTGAATTGGTGTATTTAAGCTATTCTACTTAGATTTTATTGATGTTTTAGTTGAAAAATAAAGACTTTTGGAAAAGCCAGAGTCTGAGATAGGGATGATCTTTTTAATAAAAGTGGGTTTTATTTTCAACTAATATTTATGCTATTACAGAAAGAGATAATTTAATTCATAATTTTTACTACATTTTTTTTTCAGAGTGAGTAGGTTTAGCTTTTTCATTTTTGCTTGAATAAAATGTATAATCTTGAACCTGAGCAGAAAATAAATTATATGATAAGACTTATCTTGTTATGGGGACAGGAGACAATGCAGACTGAATTTTATTTCACAGCCTATATGGTGGGTCTTTCATACAGCTTCAGTAACAATCCAACTTCCTAAAGTAATTCCTGCAATATTTTTAGGTAAATGTCTGAGAATAGCTGAAAAAGGTACTTACATGAACTGAAATATTAACAAAAAAAGAAAGGTATGCTTCCTAGATTCCTGTTTGTATTCCATGGAGTAAATTTCATCTTTAAAATGACAGAGAAAGGGAATTTCAAATTAAAACCTTTGGAGATGATGATGATGATGATGATGATGATGATGATGATGATGATGATGATGATGAGTACCAAAATCTTTAATTTTCTTAATAGAAATATCTTTGTTCGTCAAAGACAATGTTGATTAAAATGAAATTCAGAATGGTGTTGATAAAAGTACTTCCAAACTCTCTTTATTTACTCAAACATTAGTTTGTGATTGCTGTTATAAGAAAATAATTTTTATTCTAAAAATCCATTTAAATCTTAGTAAACTCTGCTGGAAATACATTCACAAGTTAGGTATGCTGTCAAACAGAAAAAAATCCTGAATTGTTGTACCTCTCATTCTTGAATTTCTGTTCCCCTGCTGAAGTTTTTTGGTTTCTTTTTCTGGGTTGGGATCTGTAATCAGACAACTTCTAGGAATCAGATGAATGAGTGCAAAAGCAGAGCTGTAGAAAACACCATCAGATACCTGGGTCCACCTTTCCTGCTGCTCCCCACTCCTGCTGCACACCACTGGAGCTAGCCTGGACAGTGGTCAGTAGCAGTCACTGCAACACTTTCCATTTCTTGAGCCTAAAATATCTGCCTTAGAATAAGAAACATGGTCTTAAAAATCTGAATATTCCAGGGAGAGAAAGCAGGAGGTGTCAATATAACACTGAATAACAAGGTCTTGTAGCGGTGTGTTTTATAAGCAGCTCTGTAGCTCATAATATTTTATGTTGAAGAGGAAAAATTAAAAATAAGGTGTAAGGGAGACTGTAAGGTGATTTAAGCATTGTAAGGTAAATATTTAATTTCCCCGTATTTATAAAATATTCTCTTTTTATACATTCAGGGGTTATGAACAATCTGTCTTTATAAGTACACAACTTGCTTTTGTTGTGGTTTTTTCTTGGTGAAAACTTGTACAGAATAAATCTAACATTTCTGTTCCCTTTGAATGTCTTAACACCATCCTGGTACAGTGGTAGCCCTCCAAAAAAACCAGACAAATCAACCCTTCTGTTCTGGCCCCTCTAACTGATCTGTCCTATTTCAGGAAAAAATTCTGATCCTTTAAATTGGCCATGCAACCATTCTCCTTCTGTATTACTATGGGTTGTGGGGTGTTTGGTATGGTTTGGTTTAGTTTGGTGTGGTTTGGTGTGGTTTTGGAGGGTGTTGGTTTGGGGCTGGGGTTTTTTTGGTTGTGGGTTTTTTGATTGGTTGGTTAGTTTTTTGGTTTGTTTTTGTCTTTGTGGGGTTTTGGGTTTGTTTTTTTTTTCTTTTGTTTTCATTTTTGGATGTTTTTGTTTGGTTTTTCATTTAGTTTTGGTTTGGGTTTTTTTGGCTTTTTGTTTGTTGGTTTGCTGGTTTGGGGTTTTGTTTTTGTTTGTTTGTTTGGGGGTTTGGTTTTTGGTTTTATTATTGTTTTTTCTGGTTTGGTTTGATTTTGGTTGTATTGGTATGGGACCATCAACCAATTTTTACAGAAATGTGTAGAACTGGTTTTGCTCAGAGACACTTGATGTGACTCCCCTGGTAACATCAGTTACTACCCAACCAACTCTTAAACCGTTTAATGAACAATTTTTTTGTTGTTGTTCAGTTAAATGAAAAGTCAGAGAAACACATCATGAAGAACTAAGCTAATTCCCTTGGGAAAAGGGAAATCCCTTGTGAATATACTTCATCGACACCCAAATTGTTTTAATTCTTTCAAAAAGAAAACAAAATACTTTTGGACATATAAGACTGATTTACACTTCTTGTACTTTCAGTCTCTTAGATAGGGCCAGTTTCTTTCTTACCTCAAGATCAATTTTCCAAGGCTCTTGTTTTCCGGAATATTTTAGTCTTGGCATATCCATCTCTGTTGAAATGAGTTGCAGTTGGTCACTTTCCAAAGTCAGAGATACAAAATATTCCCCCACAAAATTTAGTCACCTTTCTCATTTCACAGGTAAAAGGAAATAATAGGTATTTTTTCCACATATATTTGGTTTAATTTTTAACAAGCTTATAAAACTACCTAATGGTATTCATTCATATTTGATGTTGATAGTTTTGACATTTTAAACTTGAGAGTTGATGAAATACGCTGAGTTGTAGCTTAGCTTAATTGTTAATAAATGGATAGTTTTCTTTTTTGTATGCAATTTTTTTCTTTCTGCTCTCAAATGTCCTTTTTCAGCCCAAATTACTTTGAATTTTATTCTGAAAAATGGTTTTTGAAGCAAGAAGTATGATGTCTCTGAGTGTATCCCATTGCTATTAGCATATTTCTCCTGTCGTGCTCCTTAATTTTTCAGTTTCACATAAATATATTATTTGTTGGTGCCATATTCTGCTTGTAAAAAGTAAATGTCTCATCATCAGTGCTCTGGCAATGGCTTATTTTAAGTGAACGTTTACTGTTTCTTTATTGTTCAGAAAGAGTTTTTATAGCCTATAATGCAGTGTTAAATATTATCCTCACTAAATAAGTACCCAAAATAAAAGTCCCATTTTAATAAGGACCTATGGCTTAGATTTCACTCCTTTTTGTGAGTAATCCAAGAAGAAATATCAGACTTTGAAATAATCACTGCTGATACCCGAAGTTTTGGGTTGGGATGTTTTATGGGGCCTTGATGGCCACAGCAACCTATTTCAAGACTAATGAGAAAAATGAACTTTTTCTTCACTCTACACACAAAGAATTGTAAGAAATTTTTACTAGTAGTATATGTCTAAAATCTGCTATCTAATGAAGAATAAAGAAGCAAGGACAAATTATGTGATGTGTTTTCACAAGCGGCATACAACCTACACATTCCTGTGACAGAGGTGCCTAAGCCCATCACACTGATGCATCGTGCTCTGTGTTGTGTGGTAAATTAATGTCTAGGCTCTTATTTCACTGTTTCTGTATGAAAAGTAGCTTTTCCTTCATGACCAGGTGGTTTTGATCATAGAACCCCAGAATCCCAGAAAGATTTGGGTTGGAAGAGGCTTTGAATCTTATCTAGTTCCACCCCCTGCCATGGGCAGGGACACCTGCCACTGTCCCAGGCTGCTCCCAGCCCCAGTGTCCAGCCTGGCCTTGGACACTCCAGGGATCCAGGGGCAGCCCCAGCTGCTCTGGGCACCCTGTGCCAGGGCCTGCCCACCCTGCCAGGGAACAATTCCTGCCCAATCTCCCATCCAGCCCTGCCCCCTGGCACTGGGAAGCCATTCCCTGTGTCCTGTCCCTCCAGCCCTTGGCAATTGTCTCTCTGCAGGTTTCCTGCAGCTCCTTCAGGCCCTGCAAGGCCCCAGTGAGGTGACCCCAGAGCTTCTCCTCTGCAGGCTGAACAAGCCCAGCTCTGGCAGCCTTTCCTCCCAGCAGAGCTGCTCCATCCCTCTGCTCATCCTGGTGCCTGCCCTGGCCTGGCTGCAGCAGCTCCAGCTCCTTCCTGAGCTGGGCCCAGGGCTGGGGCAGCTCTGCAGGTGGGGGCTCAGCTGAGGGGGCAGAGGGGCAGAATCCCCCCTGCCCTGCTGCCCACGCTGGGGCCCAGCCCAGCCCAGGGGGTTTGGGGTCCCAGCCCAGCTCAGGGGCTTGGGGTCCCAGCTCTCCCCCACAGCACCCCCAGGGCTTCTGTAACTCAAATGACAATGGGCCAGAGTGATAGAATTTATTCAAAATAATTAAATAATAGGCACATTAATAAATGACATTAGAGGAAAATAGATCTGCCTTGTAAAAAAGAAATTCCTCGCAGATGTGCTGAATTTCTTCAAATGGGCCAGTGTACACAGGAGATCACACAGGTCATAGACACAGACAGAATTCCAGCTTTCAAGAGGAGAAATGAAGTTTTTTATGAAGTTGAAAGGAAACATGACTAACTTTCAGACTGGGGAGAAGGTAACTGCAGAGATCTGAAGAGGAACCTAGGGTGGGAAAACAACCGTAATGTTTTGGACAAAACTATGCATGTAAACTAAATATCTCTATTCAAGAAAGAGATTTTGGCTTTGCAGTAGGCAGATCTGTGAGAGTATCAGGTCATCAACATTTAAGGGAAGAAACAAAATGATAAGAACTGTTGCAGAAATACAGAGAACATCTGGATGTGTCTAGCTAGAACTGCAGAAATTCACAAAGTTATTTTTATGTGTGTCTGGAAACTGCAGATTAAAAGACAGACAGTGGACTGAGCCTGATGTACCCTCCGTCAATATTTATAATTCTATCTTCTTTTTCAGTCTTCCTCCAAAATAAGAGCTGAAGTATTTTAAGGAATTAGTTACTTCTCAGTGAACTGTCTGGACTTTTGTGCTACCAGTATGTATAAATTTGTGGGATTGGTTTGTCAGAGGTTTTCTTAAATAGTGTGGTGTCATGCTGTTTGTGCTTCTAGAAACAACATTTGCATCAGGCCAACTGCTCATGAAGAATTCAAAGCGCTTTTTGAGGTAGGGGAATATCTGTGTTGCAGAGCAGGAAAACAAAATGCTGAGAAAAAACCCAAAAACATGCTGGTAAATCTCCATGGTACTACCAAACAGCTGCTCTTTTGTGCCTCTTACCAGCATCACTCTGACAATGTGCTGGCTTCAATTGGTTCAAAGGGTTCTTTTCTCATAATTTGATTTTGAAGCCCACTAATGAGCATTTCTGTTGCTTGTTTGCTGTGAGAGTATCTCTAATGCACAGCCTTGACATATTTTGACCTTGAAAGATCCTGAGAGGATGCAGGAAGGGACCACTTGTATAAGCTGATTACTATTAGTAAAGTCAGCATTTAAGGATCATTTATAATCACATTTGGAGGGGATTCTCATATAGCTATTGGCAGAATCTGCTTTTAATTCGGTGCTGATGTGCTTCAAATGGAGATGCTGTCACACTCCAAGGGAAAAAAAAAAATCCACATCATCTGAGCAGATATTGGTAATTCATGATGAAGCCGGCATTTTGAAGTGCAGGCAAGATATAAGGTTTCATGGGAGCAATTCTTCGGGGGAGTTCAGATGTTGTGAACTCTGGATAAATAAATTAGTCAGGAAATGGCTTGGAGTAAGCTCAGTTCAACTTGAAAAAATAATTCATGCTTTGTATGAAATTCTATTCCCACTTGAAATTAGAACAGAGTTGACTCTCCTTCCAGAGATTTTCTTCATTTGATTTGGTTGTAGTGTGATGGAATAAAATGAAAGTACAGAGATTCATAACTTTACAGCTCTTCATTTTTGTTAAGAAAAAAAAAAAGGCATCATATTGGCATCCCTTATATGTGTTATTTTACTCCAGAAAACACTAGCAAAACAAACCTAAAGGAAATTATTTCTTGCATCTTATTATGTCTTATTAAGGTAATTATGTATTTATGTTTTAGTTTTCCTGAAATGGAGCACCAATAAACAATTAATAGATGATGCTAATCTCTAGTAACAGATTCATATTTGTGAATGGCTGACAAGATGACAGATAAATCTTCTATCCACTCAAATGCTTGAGACATTTTTTGGTCAATTTTATAAGTTAAGAGTAAATTCCTTGTCCTCTTCTAAGTCATGTGCAGCTGCTTAAGTTTATATTGTTTAGTTTCTATATTATTTTGGCTTTTATCCGCTTATTTTTGTTTCAGAAATCATATTGTGCATCCTGAAGAAACAGTATGTTTATCATTGTACCTCCCGGGCTGAATTTCCTTTAATATGTTAAAAGCTGCATTTTGTAAACCCTCTCTCTGTTAGTTGTTATTTGCAAACTAAACATATTATAATCACTTCTAAAACTACTTCTTATTAGAAATTACGTGGCGCTTTATATTTTTGTGATATGTGAGAGGGACCAATACATATGCCTCAAAATACATCACAAATGAGGAGAAGAAAATTCCTAATAAAAAACTCTGTTGCCCTGTCCCCAGAGAAAGCCTCCATGGTTGGACTGAGAGCACCTCCTCCCCCACACACTGTCCCCACACGCTGTCCCCCACACGCTGTCCCCACACGCTGTCCCCACACGCTGCCCCCCACACGCTGTCCCCTGTCCCCTACACGCTGTCCCCTGTCCCCCACACGCTGTCCCCACACGCTGTCTCCACACGCTGTCCCCTGTCCCCCACACGCTGTCCCTTGTCCCCCACACGCTGTCCCCACACGCTGTCCCCACACGCTGTCCCCTGTCCCTCACACGCTGCCCCCCACACCCTGTCCCCACACCCTGTCCCCCACACGCTGTCCCCACACGCTGCCCCCCACACGCTGTCCCCACACGCTGTCCCCTGTCCCCCACACGCTGTCCCCACACGCTGTCCCCACACGCTGTCCCCTGTCCCCCACACGCTGTCCCCACACGCTGCCCCCCACACGCTGTCTCCCACACGCTGCCCCCCCACACGCTGTCCCCTGTCCCCCACATGCTGTCCCCCACACCCTGTCCCCCACACGCTGTCCCCCACACGCTGTCCCCACACGCTGCCCCCCACACGCTGTCTCCCACACGCTGTCCCCACACGCTGTCCCCTGTCCCCCACATGCTGTCCCCCACACCCTGTCCCCCACACGCTGTCCCCCACACGCTGTCCCCCACACGCTGTCCCCACACGCTTGCCGGTGAAGGCGAGTACCCGGATGCCCGCGAAAAATGGGCCCGCGAAGCCGAGTCGGGGCAGGAGTTTGGGGGCACACAAAAGCAGCTAGCTGCAACACCGCGAGGTTTTCGGCTTTTCCATCTCTTTGCTTTGGGTCGCTTGCAGGGTCAGCCTGGCCCCTTCTGCTCCCGCCTTGGCGCCCTCTCCCCTGTGGCCCTGCTTTCCCTGCCCGTGCCTGCTTCGCCCTGCTGTGCCGGGAACCAGCCTGTCGCCCTGAGGATCTCGTGCCCGCAACCTGCAGCGGCCGCCGCCTGCAGCTCGCCGTGAACCGCTGCCGCCACCGCCTTCCCCGCGCTGCCCTCTGTAACCAGCCCGAAGCACATCCCCGCGGCGCCCGGCCCGCAGCCGCCGCCGCCCGACGCTGAGGCACCGCAGCTGCCCCGGGAGCGCTCCGGCAGCCACAGCAGCTGCTCCCGCCGACGGACGGGACTCGCAGCCCGCCGCTCTTTGAAAGCCGCGCCCGGCCGCCGCTGGAGCCACGCGAACGCTCCGCGGATCGCAACGCGCACGCTCCGCCTGCTGCACCGATGCTGACACAAAGCCGGGGCTCTGTGGCAGCGCTGTCCCCTGTCTCTGTTTCCTTCCCCCTCTCTCTCTTCTCTCTCTACTCCTTTCTCCTCTCTCCCCCCCCCCCCCCCCCCCTTTTTAATAAGAACACTTAGGTTTTTTTGTTTGTTCATCCTTGGTTGTTTTTTTTGTTTTGGTTTTTTTTTTTTTTAAATTTTATTTCAATAAACGGTTTTCAGCTATAACATTGCCGTGTTAGTGCTTGATATTTCGTCAGAAAAATCTGGGAAAAGAATCCTTCCCGGCTCCCCCTTTTATAGAGGAACGGGACAATATGTTGCTTCTCTTAAGTCTTTGATAATATTTTTATTATTTTTACTTATTTTTAACCGTGGGAATTTTGTTGTGATCTTCACACCACGTGGATTTTCAACACTGGGAGTGTACTAATAGATTATATTGAAGTATTTTTTTATAATTTACTTGTATATTTTTAACTTCTACATTAAGTAAATTAATCGAACAGTTACATTAATATTTTCTCAAGACAGCTAGTTTTTATTTTCTGTATTTATTCAGAGACTATTATTTATTTGTTTTGGCACTCTGTTTCCTCACCAGAGTGAACTTTCAAACAGCACAGGAACAGGAAAATTCAGAAAGTACTGCAGGGGTAATCATAAATACCTTATTTATTAGGGAAAAGAGTTTTTGCCTCTTTTTTTGGTCTCATCACATTCAGAAGAGAAAATCTGTGATATTCAAAACCTGTTTACATTAACAGATTGGAGGGAGGAGAACGGATGGGGCAGTGATAATTGAGAACAGGCCTTTATGAGATAAAAACTGTTATAAAATTTCATCTATATGGATAAACTATTACTGGATTATTGCCTGATATAATTTAATAAATCTGTTGCCTGCTCTGATGATACTTCTGTCATATTATTTCTTCTTCTGGTGCCCAGGAAAATGTGGCCAATACATAATATCAAACAGAAGTACAGTAAACAGAACCTTAAAAATTTAAAAGCTTAATTTCTTTATATTCAGTTTTTAAATTTACTTTTAATTTAATTTAATTTAATTGTAATTTAAATTTAAAAAACAAGAAGAAGTAATGTCAAGTGTTTGGCATAAAATATATGAGAAAATCGAGGATGTGATTTGAAGGAACATCTTCCTGTATGTTTTCCAGATTTCATTAGGTCTTGAAATGAATCTTTATTTCTGCTTCAGCATTTAAGTGGGCAGAGACTTCATCTGTTCAACTGAAATTACAACTGCTCCAAGTCTAAATGGTAATTTTCGTGAGAACATGTACATCTTTTTAATTAATGTGGAATCTCGTACTACTTTATAAACACATTATTTTAAGGCATATTAGTCACGTCCTTTACTGCTTTGGAGGGAATAACTTAATTTTGCTCCATTTTTTTCTAAAACACCTCATTCTCCTAGGTTGATATTTATGCCTTGGGAACCACCATCATTGTGTCCCTCTGCTGAAAAGCGCAGCTGCAGGTCAGCACTCACAACTGTCTTACTCTCCAGGATGCTTTGTGAATTCTTAATTTTTTTTAAGACTTAAAACAATGGAATGTTTTTGATTTTTAAAGCAAAACCTAACAGCAGAGCAATCAAAGTTTCCCTACACATGCAGTGATTCCAATTCATCTGCACATACACACGTGGATGAGAAAACACGTAAAACACATGTGGGACAGTGTAGGAAACAGACAGAAAATGGTGCTTTGTGCCTCTCTGTGCTCAAATCTGTTGGGTTTAATGCTCAGCTGTACCAATACATGGGAAGAAATCCAAAGCAGTAAGCCCCGAATGGGAAAAATAAATCAAAAGCTTTTTTTCTCTCTTGTATTTCAGGAAATAGGTACTATGGGAACGTTAACTTCCAGCTGTTCGACACTTGAATGTTTGAATCTTGAAGTGTGCATAAGGTGTCACCCAACCAACTTGTTCTCATGCTTTGGAAAAAAGATGTCAATGACGATTTATATGAATAAACAGATCTGTTACCAGGAGCTTCCCAATATGCCTTTGAAATGACTTGGAAGCTGCTCACAATGTTCCCCTGGGAAAGTCCATTCTCCTTTGCAGATCATTCTTTATGATACAAATATGTATATTTTTTTAGAAATATAACATATTAAAACTGTCTTTTGCTCCTCAGGTGAGTAGTAAACAAGGCTAACCTGCTTCAAATATACGGTTAAAGAACCAATATACGAGGCCATCTCTGTGAAAATTTCTATCCAAAAAGCCATCATGATAATAGAAGTAATGAGCATGCCAGACAAAATTATTACTTTTTTTTCTCTCTCCCAGTACATTAGAATTTGATGATTTTTTTTTTTCAGTTTCACAGCAATGAACTGCAGCATAGAACAGGCTCTTTTCAGAAAACTTTCTTAAAACAAGACCAGTACTAAGTACAATGTAGCCATCTTTCAAATTTTTATTGACTTGTAGATCAACAATCTATACATCTGATGAAGGTTTGTTGCCCATGTAAATATTTAAAACTGAAAACTTTGAAACCTTTCAGCAGGGAGAATGCTGGTTTTTTTACATCCTGCAAAAGTGGTGAATTTAAAGCTGAAACCTTCCCTTCTCATTCTCTTGTAGACAGATATGCACACACATTGCTATACTTGGAGGAAATTCAACTTCACTAGCAAAAAGAGGTTTATTTTACCAAATAGTTGTGCAATAGGAGAAGATCTGTGGATAGAAATGGTTGGTGCTGACACCTGCATTTGTGATGAGAAGGTTTATTTCAGCTCTTACTGCTCCTGTGGACTGAATGCCCATAAGTGACTGGAAAAGCACAATTTCAGTCAGAAAGAGCTTAAGTTATCTGTTCTGAGATTACCCCCTGATATAATCTAGAGCACAGAAAGCAGATATTTTAAAAAGACTGATGCTGATCTACCCTAAAATACTAAAGGGTACAAAATCATCAGATGTCATCATGAAAATCACCAAGTTCATCTTTCTTTTTGAAAAATTTAGAGAGTGTTACATTCAAGTCTGTTATTTTCACATAGCCATGAAATCACTATAGAAAGAAGAGTGCACAGAAAGATCTTTTCAAATTCTGCTGGGTTTTTTTCTTTTTCTCCTGAGATAATCTAGAGCTTTATTATTGGAATGGGTGACTTCTCACTTTTTATTGTCTTCAGTATTCATTCACTGTACCCCAGTAAAAAGAAGAAGATTTTGTCTGAGACTTGCAATTTTATAGTGTTCAGGGCAGGTCAAAAAAAGTAGAATATTATTTTCCAATACACCAATTATGTTATTGCTCCATTAGAATTAAAAAAAAAAAAAAAGATATAAAGTATACCAAATGCAAGAAATTAAAACCACCCAAAGTAGTCATTCTGTGAAGCAATCATGTCATGCCTCTGCAAAACACACCTGATGAACAAAAGCAGTGTGAGAGTCTAAATAATAGGCAATTTCTGCTTGAAAAGCCTTTTCATTTTGTGAACTGATGTACATTAATATTTGAGTGTAAGATACATGCAAGTTGAGCAGGTTTTGAGGATCTCTCCCTGAATGATGTATAAGTAGAAATGGGTGAGGCAAAAAGTTAGAGATATGACCAGCAGAGAAATAAAAGATATTAAGAGTTCTTATGTGAAATCTTAGGAACCAAGGAAATTTTTGCATCTTACAGAACTGTGACTTACAGGAGAAGTCCCATATTTTTACCATTTATATATATATGTATAAATCCTAATCAAATAAATATTAAATTAATTGTGCAGTTGCTCACTCAGTGGCACAAAAGGCTTCTATTAAAAGAAAATGAAACCCATAAAGCCCCCCAAACTGCCATTTTATTCAAAACATAGCTTGCCCATCTGACAATTGTATTTAAGTGTTTACCTGGAAAAACCTGCCAAATCTGAGGTCCTGTTTTGCCTCCACAACCTGAATTCTACCTTACAAATCCTGGAAGCTGTGTGATCTCTGGGTCCATGACAACCTGAATCTTAGGATTTCCATATTAAAATGGAGCAAGCTGTGTTGAAAGTCTGCCTTGTGTCATTACCACAGCACCACAAAAGTTTTGCTTTTAATGACCATCTTTCATGCAAAATTTCTTGTTCTCTTCAATGACAGACGTCATCTATGGTAGCAAATTTACTTGTTATCCTGGTGATTCATTTCTAGAAAGAACATGCAGATTAATCATACTTTGGGAGTACTTCAACATCAATACAATTCATGACCTTACCCAAATATTTCTGATTTAGTAGAATCTTTATGGGGTGTTTCTTAGTGTCTCAAAGTCAGTGGGTTTTCTCCAAGATAGGACCTCATCTAAATTGCTTAGACCTCTGAATTTTACCAAAAGAAAGAAAAATCAGCTTCACGTTCTAGAGCATTTTATTATTTTGTATGTAACAGGAAACAAGAAGACGTATCTTTACTTTCAAGCACAAGAATAAATACACAAATATAACACTGTGCAAAAAATTTAGTTTGCACTGTGATCACAGTATTACCAATAAATTAATGATACTCTGAAAAAGAGTTAACTCTGAAAAAGAGAATGTTGAACAATCCACCATTTCTAATTGGTTTGGGTGGTAATAACACTTTTCTAGGAAAAAGTTTTTTATTTGGGAATCCGTACGATCACCTCTGTAGAAGAATTTAAAAAATGGTTTTCCTTCCCATGGATCATTCTGATTTTGTCAGTACAAGTAATTGTTACAGGAGCATCAATTGTAAATAGAGGTGGTTGACTAAATGTATGTAGGTTACTGGACGGCCGGACGTAGACGGTGACGAGAGATCTCTATAGGCAGGTCTTGGGACACATGGGGTTTATTGTAAAGGGCGTGGGTATTGGGGCACTGCTCAGAGCTGGTAGACTCAGCTCTGAGCAGGCCCAAGAGAGCAAGAGAGTAAACGGGTGAGAGAGAGAGAGAGAGTGTAAGAGCAAGAGTGGAAGTAAGAGCAGGAGTGGAAGAGGTAGTAAGGAATGTCTGAAGTCCTGGTTACAATACAATAAATCATCTTCTGTACTGAATATTCTAATTGTCACTAACCAATCTAATACAAGATACAAATCCTATAGCATTTACATACAGCCTATAAGAGTTCTTATATTACCATAGAGTGTTACATCTTAACTTCTAAAAACTACTCTTTGGACCCCTTCTGCTGAGCTAGTAGGGTCTGCTCTGACCCTTGGACCTGCCTGCAAGCAGAGGGTATTGTTCCATCAAGAGGGGATTACTTCAGTCGGCCATACCATTGTTTTCCAGTTGTTCAGTAACTAAGACTTGGTATTTCAAAAGTGGCTTTCATTTCGATGTTGCCTGTAGTTTTCATATTCCCAAAATCTTTTGTCAGGCAATCATATTTACAAGGCTTTCCTGTTTCATCTTCCCCAACATCTCCCCCTTTCCGATGGACAATTAAGATATTAGACATAGTCCTACTCGTCATTTTTTGCACACACTGAAGTATACAAGGTACTGCTACTAAAACTATAATTATTACTACTAGAATAATCAAGCCTATTTTACAGAGTTCCCTTAGCCAAGGTGCAAAGCTCCAACCATCAAACAAACTGTCTAGCCAAGACGGGTCATCTGTTGTGATTTGGTTAGCTAGGTCCCTTAGGTTTTGTAACTGTTTGTGAATGGAAACAGAATGATCGGATAAGTTCATACAGCATAATCCTTCAAAATCTTCACAGCCATGCCCATGTGCTAATAAAAGATAATCAATGGCAGTTTGGTGTCTATGGCTGGTAGTTGGAGAAATGTGATCATTATCATATGGCCAATATTTATCAAGAGTAACATTACCAAAACCTTCTGGAAAAGGCATTCCAACTAAACAGGTTGAAAAAGGTTTGTCAGGGCTTGTGTCAGATAGACAGATGGTATCGGAGCCTGCAGATTTGGCTAAAGCAACCCAGACATTTGTCTTTGGTTGATTTACAGGTAAAGCTTCACTACAAAAACAAAAACATAAGAATAAAAGCAACATGCACGCGCGCAGATGAGAAAACTCCATTATTTTCTTGAGCTGTTTTTGGCAGACGATCTTCTCTCAGTGGTTCTGCCTAGTTCACATTTCAGTGCCGGCTTCTCGGCTTCCACTTGCAGGGTCACTGGCTGGTGTGGAGGCGTCGGCAGGCTTTGATGTGTGGTACAGCTTCACGTTCTTTGCTGGAATCCACTTGGTTCCTTCACCTGTGGAGAGACATGCAAATCCCTTTCCCCACATTATAAGATCATAAGGTCTTTCTATTTTTCCTGATGCTAAATTCTTAATTAAAACTAGGGGGTGCTCCTTCAGTTTTGCTTTTTTGTTGTTTAAGAAATGTCTGAAGATGGGGGGTTCAGGCTCTTCTGCAGAGCTATTCAAGAAATTATAAACATACAAGGCTTTATTCAACCTTCTTTGAGGTGTAGCCTGGGCTTCTCCCCCTTTCTGTTGATTTAAAATGCGTTTTAAAGTTTGATGTGTTCCTTTTAGGGTACTTTTTAGCAGTTGCTTAAAGTATGGAGAGCAGATATCACTGTCCTTTATTGCTTTCTGCAACTCTTTAATCTCATGGTGTGGGATAGCTTGCCATGTTCTAGGACCACCAGCTTACTGGCTGAATAGTACAGGCATAGCTAAAGGATTTAGATTTTCTTCTTTGCAAATTTGGCGTCTGACTTCATGCCAGTCTGTAAATTGAAAATTATTGAAACATTTTTGGGAGTTTTCTACTTTCGGGATTAATGCAGGCGAATCTTCAGGGTTTAGTGTCTCTTTCTGAGTTGAGAAGTCTGTCCGGAACACTGGGGGGACACCAGAGCTGTTTGGGAACAGACTTAGTTCTTTTTTGGAATTGTTTTGTATTGGGATTAAGGTGTTGGCATTTGCAGGGGCAGAATAGTTCTCAGTCTGTCCTGTATTTATAAAAGCAGGTGTCATATTCCATCCTCCCTCTCCTTGTTGCACGGCTTGTGTGCTTGGCTGTGCGATCGATTGGTGATACAAAGTAGTCCCATTCGGTGTCAGGAGCGCAGAAGGCGATAGCGCGACTGGGTGTTTGAGGGGATGCGAGCATGATTCGGTGCTGCTTGGGTTGGTTCCGGGAAGCGGCGGCGGAGTCAGGGAGGCAGGCGGCGGAGTCGCGGGAAGATGCGCAGCTGGTCCCGGGAGCGGTGCTGTGGTTGGAGGAGTGTGAGCGGAGTGATATGGTTGATCCGGCAGTTGCAGCAATTGCGCATGCGCAGGTTGCGTCATCAGGTCCGCGCGGCAGGCTGTAACGGCGTTAGTCTGTGTGGCAGATGGTTCGGGCAGAGCGGGAGATGGCAGGACTGCAGAACCAGGGGCTGGGGCTGCGGCTGCGGGAGGCAGGAGGGCTGGTGGCTGGATCGCGGCGTGCTGCTGCTGGAAGCTTGTAGGCTGGGCTGGGGTGGGTGGTGGTGCGGCGGGCAGAAACGGAGCTGGCGGAGCGGCGGTGCCGGGAGACGGAGCTGGAGCAGCGGCAGGAATGGAGGAGACTGCAGACATCCGTGCAGGCAGTGCGGCACCGGCACCAAGTGGCTCGCGGAGCTGGGGCGCTCCGCGTCCCAGCGCAAGCGATGGTGTGCCGGGATCGGGGAACCGCACAGGAACGGCAGCAGAGACGGGAGTAGACGCAGGCATCTGTGCTGCCGCGGGGCCGGGGGACAGCTCGGGGCGTGCTGCGTGCGCTTGAACGGCAGGGCAGGGGGGCAGGGTTCCTGCGGTAACGTGCACAGGGGGTGCCGGAGACAGCAGGACAGCCGTGGCCGGCGCTCTGGGCACCAGTGTTTCGGGAGCGGCAGGGGACTGTGAAGACGCAGCAGCGGCGGACGCGGATGGAACAATGGCTACCATTGGCGCCGTGTCGGGGGGGGGGACCTGGGGGGGCTGGAAGAAGGGTCGCGACTTGGCTTTGGGGGGGGGCCGGCTATAATGGCAGCCATGGCCATAACCGGCGCGTCTGGGGGAGGGGTAACACCCGTAGGTAGCAGGGGGGTAGCCGCCGGCCCCGCAGGGGGTACCGCCGGGGGGCGGGGCCACAATGATGTCAGCAGCGGGGGGGTGGGGTAAGAATGACGGTAGCAGGGGGGGGGTGGAGCCGCGATGACGGAAACGGGGGGGGGGGCATGGGGGGACAGGGGCAAGGGGCGGGGCCGTGGAGACGCTGGAACCGAGGGCGGGGACCGCGGGGGATGGGGCAGTGGGGACGCGCAGGATGGCGGGGGGCGGGGGATGGCGGGAGTGGCGGGAGGGGCCGTAGGGTCCGGTGGGGTGGCTGGGGACGGGGTAACGGGTGCCGGGACCGCGAGCGCGGGGGGCGGGGTGGCGCGAGTCAGCCGGACCGCGGGTATCGGAGCCACGGGGTCCGGCGGAGGGGCGGGGGCCGTGCTCCGCTGCGGGCTTGCGGCAGCAAGGGGCGGGCTTGCAGCCGGAGCTGGGCTCGGCGGGGTGACTGCTGCGGGCGGCGCCACCGCAGCAAACAGCTCTACCAGCGCTCTGCAAGCTGGGAGCAGCTGTGCGGCAGCCATATCTCGGTAGGAGACATTATTAAAGAGCTTAACCCCAACTGTGTCCCAAAAGTCTCTTGTAAAGACGGCTGAACGGTCAGCACTTGGGAAATTAAGTCGGGTCCATTCTAAAAGATTTTTTAGTTCGTGTTTAGGCAACTGACTTGGACCAGAACTTATAAGTAAATGCTTAAGTTGCTTATAGAGATCTCTGTCATGGGCAGAGTGGGTTTGTCCCATTTTTTAGACCAGTATGATACTCACTTAGATGATGTCGTAGGAGCAGCGTCCTTACTCAGATGTCTGTCGTGCGGGGCTGGCCAGGCACTCCACTCGGCAGTCAGGACGCTGCTTTTCGGTCCCTTCCCAGAGCTCCGATTTCAGGCGTCGCTTGGCAACGGCTTTCTGTGCTCAGGACCTCACGGGTGGGTCCGCACTGAGCTCCAGCGCGGGCGGTGCTGAGCACTACTCGCCTGTGCTCGGGGCGTGCGGCAGATTTCCCTCCACAGAGCTCCAGTCAGCACTGCTTAGCAGCGTGTCCGTGCTCGAGGGGTGATACGGCAGACCTCCTCAAAGAGCTCCAGGGGGCCGCTGCGCAGCAGTGGCCGCCTGTGCTCAAGGACTGCCAGGCAATTCCCTCCAAGAGCTCCAGGTAAACCCCGTGCTCGAAGGCTGCCTCAGCAGAATTACAGAGCTCCAGCTATTACGATGCGCAGCATCCGTATGCCGTGCTCACGACAAGTTCTAGGTGGCTATAACTGGTCTTTTAGTTACCGTCCATGGAGAAGAGTCCCACAGATGGAGAAAGCTGAACCGGGCGTTCAATCACGTTGTGCGCCAGACTGCAGGTGCTGGATGTGGGCTCGGCAATCACGATGGGCGCCAGACTGTAGGTTTACGGGGTTCTGGGTTCAGTCGGGACGGCCGGACGTAGACGGTGACGGATGGAGACGAGAGATCTCTATAGGCAGGTCTTGGGACACAGTCGGTTTATTGTAAAGGGCGTGGGTATTGGGGCACTGCTCAGAGCTGGTAGACTCAGCTCTGAGCAGGCCCAAGAGAGCAAGAGAGTAAACGGGTGAGAGAGAGAGAGAGAGTGTAAGAGCAAGAGTGGAAGTAAGAGCAGGAGTGGAAGAGGTAGTAAGGAATGTCTGAAGTCCTGGTTACAATACAATAAATCATCTTCTGTACTGAATATTCTAATTGTCACTAACCAATCTAATACAAGATACAAATCCTATAGCATTTACATACAGCCTATAAGAGTTCTTATATTACCATAGAGTGTTACATCTTAACTTCTAAAAACTACTCTTTGGACCCCTTCTGCTGAGCTAGTAGGGTCTGCTCTGACCCTTGGACCTGCTTGCAAGCAGAGGGTATTGTTCCATCAAGAGGGGATTACCTTCAGTTGGCCATACCATTGTTTTCTAGTTGTTCAGTAACTAAGACTTGGTATTTCAAAAGTGGCTTTCATTTCGATGTTGCCTGTAGTTTTCATATTCCCAAAATCTTTTGTCAGGCAATCATATTTATAAGGCTTTCCTGTTTCATCTTCCCCAACAAATGTACAAAGCAAATGTGGCTATTAAATACTGTTAAGTGCACAAAACAAAGTTTGTGCATGGATACAATTGTGCATCTCAGGACTACAGGGAAAAGTTCTGTAAAACTTTTGTGAACAAAATAGATTATAATATTGACTGTGTGAGGGTAAAATGACATGCATATGCTGCTTTAATATTTCACCATTTTAAATTCATATGATTCACTTGAAGGGAAATAACTGATAAATTGGGAGTGTCAAAGGAGGCATAAAATTCATAAAGCAGGAAAATAACCAGGTGTTGTATGGCATGATGATGATAGTTGCAACAGAAAATCATTCTCAATTTCATCAATGTCATATATCAATCTTCTTTTAAAGGACAGGAACATATTGAGGGCATCACTGATAAGATATTATTCCTTGGCCAAGCCAGTTTATAAGCAAGCCAAAGATCTGAATTTGAGAGATATGTGATCCATGAGATTTGGGGTTTAAATTGGCGGACATCATGAAAATGTTAAGCAAATTAATGTTCATGGACTTCTTCATGAGCTCATTTAAAATACATCTGGATTAATCCAATTTTTTCACAGACAATACATTTAAAAAAAAAAATTAAATATTACCAAATTTGACAGTTTTATATACTTTTCCTCCTCACTAGCAAGCCAAACAAGCATAACAACTTTCCTGTTATTTTTGAGGCTCTTTATTCTAGAGACCTATTATGTGGGAAAAAATTTACTTTTTACAGAGACACATTTGAGTTGAAAAATTTCAGATTTACCAGTTCCCCTCTAAATCAATACCAGCAATTCATTCAAATGAAATTTCACACTTTTCTTTAACCTTGTCACTTAAGAAATTATCATAAACCTGGTAGCATCATTCTATGTCTCTTTCTTTTGTTTTTTCTTGTTTTCTTTCTCTCGTTCTTTATCGCTTTCATTCTCTCTCCCTTTCTCTTATTTGCTCTTTCTTTTTTTGCTCTTTCTCTCTCTCTCTCTCTCTCCCCCCATCTCTCACATTAACTGTTCAGTAAAAGCCACACAAATGACTTTGGCATATGCTCTCGTTTGCACTTCATTCGGGCCCAGGCACTCCTGACCATTTTAATACCCGGCTCGGAACAAGGGGCTGGAAGCCCACGAGGCCGGGGGCTGCCCCGTGCCACGTGCAGTCCTTGGGCTGTGCAAGGGGTGCCGCGGGTGGCCCTTTGTGACACGGGCGCCTCGTGTCAGGGCCCTCGGCGATGCGGGACATCGTGGTGCCCAGAGGCCTTTGTGAGACGGGAGCGCCGCGCCCGGCTGAGGCCACACACGGGACCTTGCAGGGCCCTGCGGTGGCCAGTCCCAGGAGCCGCTGTGTCCCGGGAGCTGTCTGTGCTCCAGGCTGCCACAGATGGAGGAGGACAAGGCCTACCCCAACTCCCAGCCCCCCAGCCCCTTGCCCGGCTGGCCGGAAGATCAGGCCCTCAGCGGGCAGTGGCTGGGGGCAGTGGGCAGCTCAGTCCTGCCCCTGTCACAGACTGAGGAGGAGGAGGAGGAGGGGGCCTGTGTCACCACTGAGCAAGAGTGGGAACACGCTGTGGATGAAAAGCTTTCCCCACGGGCAGGCGTCAGCGGCCGACAGCTTTGCCTGTGGGAAGAAGTGACGGTGCGCCAGTTTCGCCGGTGGCAAGAAGAGGTGCCCCGTCAGGAGGTTTGTCCCTGGGCAGCTGTGAGACCCCAGGAGCTGCAGCGCTGGCAGGTACGTGGGAGACTGCAGCGGGCAGATGGGAGACAGCAAGAGCTGTCCCAGTGGGCAGAAAGGGTGCCAGCGCAGGAAGCGTACCAAGGGGATGAAGATGAGGAGGTGCCACGGGCAGAGACACAGAGCCCCGTCCCTGCCCCACAGAGCCCCGCAGGCCGCAGCCAGGCCCTGCTGGACTCAGCGTGCCGCAGCAGCCGTGAGCCTGGCAGCAAGGCTGGGCTCCGGGTGCCGGGCTCTGGCCAGCAGCCAGAGGAGCAGAGGCACCCGGAGCCCAGCGTGGCTGCACGAGACCAAGCAGCAGCTGCAGGAGAAAGGGGAGAGAGCCCCATCTCTGCCCCGCACAGCCCCTGCTGCCCCCCCAGCCCCTCGCCCAGCCCGCGGGGGGCCCAGGGCTGGAGTGAGCAGCAGGAGGAGGCCAAGAGGGGCTCAGTCGGGGCAGAGCGAGAGAGCGAGGAGGGGGCCTTGACTGGGGACCTTGAATTTTCCCAGCGTGACGGTGAGGAGGAGCCAGAGCTCTCCCGAGGAGAAACCCAGCAGTACCAGCGAGTGTCTCCAGGGCAAGCCTGCGCTGAGCCAGAGCTGTCCCCAGGAGATGCTGCTATCTGCCAAGAGCTCTCTGATTGGGATGAGGGCCTTAAGCAGGAGCTGGCCCAAGGAGAATCCGGGAGCAACTGGGATTTCTCTGACTTGGAAGAGCACAGCAAACCAGAGCTCTCCCAAGCAGAGTTCAAGCCTTCCCCAGCAGTCTCTGACTCGGACGAGTGCATGGAGCAAGAGCTGGCCCAAGAAGACATTGAGAGCTACCTAGTTGTCTCGGTTTTGAAAGACAGGTGTCTGCTAAGGAAGGCAGAAGCCCCCCCTTGAAGTGGCAGATATAACCCCTTTTCCCTCTAAGTTATTATATTTTGAAATCAAGGGCCTTTAGGCGAAGATGTGGGAAATGGGAATAACAGTTCTTTACTATATATATATATATATATATATATGTATATAACCAGTCAAACAAAAACAACAACAACTCTGGCAGTAACAGCAATCACAAACCCAGTGCCAGCCTTCTCGGCTGTCAGGCTATTTCCCCTCGGGTGCAGTTCCGCTCGCAGCCGGCAGGGGCGCTGGCGGCTCCCGGTGAGCAGGGCAGGTGCGATGGTTCCCCCGCGGCTGCAGGGGGCGCTCCGGAGCGAGCTCGGGAAACCCGCGGCACTGGTGCCCTGGGATCCCGGGAAGGGATGGAACAAAGGCTTCACAAACCACTGGGCAGCCGATCCCGGGCTCTCAGGAACAGCAGGCTGGAACGCCAGACTGGAGCGGCAGGGACGAACGCAAATCCCGGGTGGCAGGCGAGATGTATCCAGATGGGAGAACCCCACGGAGGCCCAGGCAGGCAGGGCGAGCAGGGCTACAGCGTAGCGAAAGCTCGAAGCAGCAGCGGGGCAGGGCAGCCACAGCCCGGTCTCCAGCAGGGCAGGGAAAGCGGCTTTTGGGGTCCCGGCGTTGTTTCCAGCAGGAAGAAAGAACGGCCAAAAAGAAAGAAGCAGCAGCTCCTTTCTCTGCAGCTTCTCTCTCCGGACGCTCAGAGTGAACTCACCCCACACCCAGGTGTAGACAAAGGAGTAGCCAGGCCCGCCCCACCCCCCTTTTTGTCTTTCTTAAGTACAGCTATTTGTCCCCTAGCAACATGCATATGGGAGAAAATTCCTTTAACAGGAAAAAAACTAAGACTAAACTGAAACCCCAACACTAGTATATTTGGGCTTCGAAGAATATCTTGAGAAGCAGGTGTCCCCACTAGAAGTTGGTAGCTACGACGAACTCTCTGACTGGGATGTGTGCAGCGAGCAAGAGCTGTCCCAGGAAGAAGCCAGGAGCTACCAAGAGCTTTCTGACTGGGAAGAAGACACAAAGCAAGGGCTTTTGCAAGGAGGATTTGCTGGCTCCTCAAAGCTCTCAGACTGGCAAGAACAAAGCCAGCAAGAGCTGTCCCCCAGAGAGGTCGGGAGCTGCCGAGAGCACGTGCACTGGGAAGAGCGCAGTGGCCAAGCGCTTCCTGAAGAGCAAGACTCCAGTGGCCAGGAGGCGGCCAAAGGCAATGCTGAGAGAAGAGCCTCCGTGCAGTCCAGCTGGGAAGACGACAGCGACCGAGAGCCGGCGCACGACAGCGGGGAACACGCCGGCGTCCGGAGCACGGCGCTCGTGGCCTTGCCGCGGGAGGACGACGAGTGGGACGACGTGAGCGTCCTGGAGCTGCACGAGGAAGAAGAAGAAGACAGGGAGCAAAGACTGGCAGGCTTGGCACGAGATGGGCTCTCCGTGCCTGTCCCTCGGGAGGCTTGGGTGGAGTCGTGGGTGCAGGCATTGGAGTCGTGCCCCCCAGAGCCGCTCTATGCCACGTCTGACCCTCTGGAAGCCCAAACCCCCGTGGAATACCTGTCTTCTCCTGCCTCGGCCGAGCAGGTGCCAGCGGCAGGGCCAGAGAGGCCGGGGCCTGCCCCGCACGGGCCCCCCGGCCCCCCGCCCGCCCAGCCGGGCGCCCAGGCCCCACATGGGCAGCTGGCTCCCCACAGGAAACGCCCCTCGCGCTTCAGGCGGGTGCTGCGGGCGCTGCGGGGGCTGTTCCGCTGCCCCTGCCTGGCGGCGCAGCCGGAGGATTAGCGGCCGCTGCCAGCAGCAGCAGGCCGGGCCTGGAGACGGCGGCCGGCCTGCAGCCTGCCGGGCGGCCTGAGGGAGCCGCAGCCGCTGCCCTGGCCTGGCCGCGTCCCTGCGGGCCCAGCCAGCCCCGGCTGCTTCGCAGCGTCCACAGTGGGTCTCCCCAGGAGCAAAGGGGACCCGTGTGGCCAGCCCCGAAGCCGCAGCCATGGGGGACACTTGGTGCCGGGGGGCTCGGCGCTGCATCCCGGCCCATCGTCCAGCTGGGAAGGGACCTGCAACGTCATCGGCTCCCACTGCCAGCCTGGCACCACCACCGGCACCCCTAAACCGTGCCCCCAAGGGCCACATGCGCACGACTCTTGCCCACTTCCAGAGACACTGACTCCAGCACCCACCTCCCGGCTGGAACTCCTTCCAAGGCCTGGCCACCCCGCCAGGGAAGAAGCGTTCCTCGTATTGAAGCTGCACCTCCCCTGCTGGGATCTCAGGCCACTTCCTCTCATCCGGAAAGGATTCCATGCTCATCCTTTGCCATTTCATCCACGACGAATGGGCACACACAGGAGCTGTTGCTCCCAGGACACGACCGCACGCTGCCGGACTCGACACACACCATTCTTGCGAAACAAAAGAAAGTTAGGGTTAAGAAATAGAAGTAGTAAGGAAAAAAAACAAAAATCCCACACCAAAAAAACCACAAAACTCCTCCAAAAACCACAAAAAGAATAAGAGTAGGAATAATTATATTGTATTATCTAATATTATAATATTAGATAAATAGGAATAAAATAGAGAAGAAGAAGAAGAAGAAGAGGGATAAGAAGAAAATGAAGTTGATGAAGAAGTAATAGTACTAAAACAGAATAAGAATAGGAGTAACAATAGGAACAAAAGAATAAGAATAAGAAAATAAGAATAAGAATAAGAATAAATAAAAATAGAAATAAGAATAAAAGTAAGAAAAAGAGTAAGAATCAGAATAAGAGTAGAAATAAGGAAAAACATAAGAGTAAGAAAAAGAAAGAAGGACAAGAACAAGAAGAAATAAAAGACCAAGACCAAGAAAAAGACCAAGAATATGAACAAGAAGAAGAAAAAAACAAGAAGAAGAACAAGAAGAAGGAGAACAAGAAGAAGAAGGAGAAGAAGGAGAAGAAGAAGAAGAACAAGAAGGAGAACAAGAAGAAGGAGAACAAGAAGGAGAAGAAGGAGAAGAAGGAGAAGAAGAAGAAGAACAAGAAGGAGAACAAGAAGGAGAAGAAGAAGGAGAAGAAGAAGAAGGAGAAGAAGAAGAACAAGAAGAACAAGAAGGAGAACAAGAAGGAGAAGAACAAGAACAAGAAGGAGAGGCAGGGAGGAGCCATTATCCCTCCGAGAGCCCCAAAGCGCTCCCCAGGCTCGCTGCTGAGGCCTTGCAGCACAGCACTGCACAGGAAGCAAAGTGATGCAACAGATGCAGAGGCTGTTGCAAGAGATTGTGCCAAACTTCTCCCCCGCCAGGGGAGGTACCTGGCCATTCCCCCAGCCCAGGGGTCGGCCCATGTGCTGAACTCAATGTTTTCGTGGCACCCTCAGCACCGAGGAGACCTGATGGAGAGCGTCAATGGGAGCGCTGGCATGCACGGAGGGGTGAAGTTTTCAGCCTAATCTGCCTCTGGCACTGTTTCTCTCCCCCCACCTGATACCTGTTTTCTCTTCTTTATTTCTTTCCTTTCTTTCCTATCTTTTGCTTTCTTTCTTTTCTTTCTTTCATTTTCTTTCTATGTTCATTCTCTTTCATTGTCTCTTTTGCTCTCTCCATTTGTGCTTTCTTTTTTTCCTTCTTTCCTTCTTTCTTCCTTTCTTTCCTCTTTTCTTCATTTTTTTCTCTTTTATTCTCCTTTTCCTTCTTTCTTCTCTTTTACTCTCATCCTTTCTTCCTTTCTTATAATTCTTTCCTTCCTCTCCTTTTTCTTTCTTTCCTTTCTTTCTCTTTCTTCTCTCTCTCTTCCATTTTTCCTGTCTTTCCCTTCTTTCTTTTCTTTTCTACCACTCTTTTCTTTCCTTTTTCTTTAGTTCCTTTCTTTCTTTCTCTCTTTGTCTCCTACTTTCTCTATGTTCATTCTCTTTTCTTCGCTTTTGTTCTTTCACTTTTTCTTATTTTCTTTCTTTTCTTTCTATTTTTTTCTTTCTTTCTGTTTCTATGTTCATTCTCTTTCATTGTCTCTTTTGTTCTTTCTTTTTGTTTTTTTCTTTCTCTCTTCCTTTCTTTTTTCTTTTATTCTCTTTTTTCTTTTTCTTTCTTTCTTTCTCTCGTTCTTCTTTTTCCCTGCTCCTTTCTTCCTTTCTTTCTTTCCTTTCTTCCCTATCACTCTTTCCTTTGATTCCTTTTTCTTTTTTTCTTTTCATTCTTTCTCCCCTTCTCTTTCTTCTTTTTCTCTCTTCCATTCTTCCCTTCTTTCCTTTCTTTCTTTTTCTCTTTTCTTCATTTTTCCTTTCTTTTTCTTTTTTCTCTCTTCCATTCTTCCCTTCTTTCCTTTCTTTCTTTTCTTCATTTTTCCTTTCTTTTTCTTTTTTCTCTCTTCCTTTCTTTCCTCTCTTTCCTTTCTCTCCTTTTTCATATTCTTTCTCTTTCTTTTCTCTCTCTTCCATTCTTCCTTTCTTTTCTATCACTCTTTTCTTTCTTTCCTATTATTTTCTTTAGTTTCTTTCTTTCTTTCTTTTTCTTTCTTTCTTTTCTTTCTTTCTTTCTTTCTTTCTTTCTTTTTTCTTTCTTTTCTTTCTTTTCTTTCTTTCTTTTTCTTTCTTTCTTTTTCTTTCTTTTCTCTCTTTCTTTTCTTTCTTTCTCTTTCTCTTTCTTTCTCTTTCTTTCTCTTTCTCTTTCTTTCTCTTTCTTTTTCTTTCTCTTTCTTTCTCTCTTTTCTCTCTTTCTTTTCTCTTTCTTTCCTTTCTTTCCTTTCCTTTGTTTCCTTTCTTTCCTTTCTTTCCTTTCTTTCTTTCCTTTCTGTCTTTCCTTTCTTTCTTTCCTTTCTTTCTTTTTCCTTCCCTCCTCTTCCTCTCTTCTGCTTTTTCTTTCTTTTCAGGCAAAATAATAAAAACCTGTGAGAACTGGGAACAAAAGTTATCGCAGTTTGTTAATCTAATACTAATTTTCTCTTTTTATGACAACGACCTATGTATAGAGGATGAAATCTTTGAGCACAAAAAACATTTACAGCTTCTCGGTGCCCTATCCTATTTATCTGCACACTTTAAAAGAAATAAAGGATAAAATTACTGAACTACACACTACAGTGCAAATCCTATCATTTAACTCATAGTTACAGGGACAATATCTGAAAACAAAAGCAATGCCATTTTGTCCACTTCTGTGTCCTGCAAACCCAGTGGAGTTCTTTGTGCTACTAGAGTTTGGACAAGGAGAATATCCAGCTGATCTAAACCTACTTAGCATTTTCAAAAGTTTCTTCAGCTACAATCTTTGTCAAACCTCCTATTAGTGCACTCCCCTCATTCCTAAAGGTTTTCATGTCCACTTTTAACATCGTAAGCTGCAACATGTTGTTACCACCAGTATTTTTATCGTGTGGCACTACCCAGAAAAGTGTATCTTCATCATCTTTCCCATATTTAGTTGCAGGTGCCTGACAGATCATTTTGATTCCTAGCCTGCATTCTCTCAGAATAAACAAGATGTTTAACAGCTCTTTTAACTTATCATCATAGGTCAAATCTGTTTCTCTAACCATTTTGGCAACTCACTGCTGAACAAATCCCTCACTGGTCTTAAAATGTTGTATCAAAAACTGAACAGTGTTTCAGTTATGGCCACATTAGTGCAGATCAGAGGTAGAGAATAACTTCCCCTGACCTCCTGGGTGCGCAGTTTTCTTTATTCTACATGGAAACCTGTTTCTCACTTATTTTCAATCCGGTGGCCACACAGATTCCAAGTCCTTTTTACCAGAGCATCCACCCAAGCAGTCTGTCCCATACCTACCTGGATGCTCTAATCCCCTTCACAAAGTCATTCTGCCTCAGATGTAAAACGGAACTTCCATTTGTTGAAACTCAAGACTAGTAGTAGAGTGTTTCTGGAATAAGTTTCTCTGGACTAAGTGCTACCATTTGTCATATTAAACACTATGAAGTGATTTAAAAAAAAACCCCATAGCTGGTACGTTTTAAAGACTTTTTTGTGCTTGCTCTCCTTAAAGATGTCCCCTTCAGCTATCATGGCCTTCTCTTAATTGTATGGTATTTTTCAGGTCATACTGTCCTTGCTCTGTCAGCACTCTCAGGTGAAATCCACCTGTCCCTATGAATTCTGAACACAGTTTCTGTACATAGTTTCTAATCCAGTAGATCACCTATGAGAATGCTGATATAATGCTGATACAGTTGTTTTTTACCTTTGTGTACTGACCATCTGCCCTATGATATTTTTTATATTAATATGAATGTGTATATATATACATAGGTATGTATGCTTACATTTTAAAACCCCTTCACTTTTGCTTAAAACATTTTTTTCTTAAGGAAGAGAGCTTTCTACCATTTAACAAGAAAATTCCAATTCCTGAATGATTAAATGATTAAAAAATTAAATCTGTTGTAACATTCCTCTTATTAAGCCAGAAGAGCACTTTACAACTGCAGCAGAGACTGTTAAGCTTTCAGAGATTTTATTCAGTTAAGAGAAGCCAAAAGTTTAGAGTGAAGGAAATATTGAGCAGGTAACCATCTTTCAGTGTGTAACTGCTTGGCACACTGAAAGAAAGCACAATTTAACAGAGATTTTTAGACACACACATGGAAAAGAAAGCATATTGCTGTTCTCTCAAAATGGAAATTCTGGTTCTAGCAGCCACACCTGTATTTGATGAACTTAGTGTGAAAGTGCAAAATTTATTACAGTCTGCATGAACAGCCACTCACAAATATCACAAGAAGGCTACATAAGAAATTCTGTCATTTTCTTCATGTATATAAAATATACATTTTATATTGTATTATAAAGAGATGTAAAGGCTGTGCATGGCTAAACCAAGTACCTCCATGTCAGCTTTTTTTTTTGTGCGATGCTTGGGAGATTACTTCTGAGAGTAACTGAGGGAGAGGCAGTCAGGCAGCACATATCCTACACCACAGGAGATGTCTCTGATAAGATGTGAGATACAGGCATTACAAAAACTGTTTCAAGGATGCTATAAACCTGACATTCTTCAGTTTAAGGAAAACTATTTGTCTGTAATGTAAGTCTCAGAAGCCAACCTGTGGTGCATGGGGGAATATGGCAGGAAGAAAGAGAGAGATTTTATAGTCCCCTTTTGCTGTTTAGGGTTTTTTGTTCTATTGGTATGCCATTTTCAGAAAGTCAGAATGTGTTCTGTAGACAAAAATCTGGGGATTAGCCACCTTTGCATTCCAAAATTACAAACCTAAACACTGAAATTGTTATCATTTATTTTTATCTTAATTATGTTAGAAAAATAAAGTTTCCTTGCTGAAGGCCAGAAGATTTCATCCACTGTCAGTTTCTTTGGATGTCTCCTTCTCACCCAATCAGATATTCTCCACTCATGAGAAAAGTCTCTTTTCTCTGTAAATTGGAGGGGGAAAAAGCAACAAAAGAGTAACTTACTGATCTGTGGAATTTGGCTGGTGCTACGGAGCCCAGAAAGACTGGTCCATGTTCCTGAACCAGAGGCTGAAGCAGGGACTCAGTGTCCAGCATGTTTATATAATCTCTTTTAGTGTTTACGTCCTTGACAGAGGATTTCAAGGGTCTACCTCTACAGGACCCTCTCACATCTGAGGTTTTGGGATGGCTCAGTGCTGCATTTCCTGCACATCCCTTACACAGCTCCATTTAAATTCATGGCTTAAACTTTCATGGAAGTTTAATGACATCTTTCATTAGCCCTTTATTTTCGCTTCATCTCTCACTTGGCAATAAACAGGATAAATGTCAGTGCCACAGTAAAGTGCAGAAATGTGATGTCAGCACGTATTTCTTGCGCCTGAGAATCTTGGTCACAATTTATGTCACCAGGAGCATCAGTCTTTCAAGTGAAGCCCTGCAAATGGCAGACCTGTGTTATATATGATCTTCAGCAGCCAGCTGATTATCAGAGTGATGAAGGATGGGAAGCTTAGCTGACAGTAACATTTGAGTAACTTTGCAGGGACACAATTTACTAAGGATGTACTTCAGCAAATCCCTGATTCTTCTACCATGCCCAGATGATGTTTGATGGAATACTTACAGGACCATCATGAAGATTTTTAGGGGTAGTTAATTTCCTGGGATGGTACAGAACTAGTTCAGAGACTTAAAAAAAATGAAGCATTTTTTTCTTTCCACCATGAATGAAAGCAGTTGTTCATTTTTTCGTGCATGAAATGAAGGGGAACCCTCAGATGAAACCATGTATCATAAGAATCTGAGCAGAAAGTAAAAAAGCCTTCCTTGGATTCAGCATTCCCTTGACCTTTGGATTTTATGGGAAGTTTTAAATATTAAAATTTTGAATTTAAGAAAACAAAATTAACTTCAAGTGTTTAGGGTATTTTAATGATCACAGAATGCCATCAGTTCTAAGTGGAGGAATGTCAGATACACTAGGTAATCTAGATATCCAACGGGGGAAAAATATTTGCCTCTTTGTTTTTAACTGTTAGGCACCAGCTTCTTGTCTGAATATTTGTCTGATTAACAATCAAGGTCTTTTACGTTTCCAATTACTTTTGTTTGAATAAAATTATGAAGGAATTTTATCACCTTCAGCTCTAGGCTACAACACTATAATTACCTGAGAAGTGTTGTGTGTTGGTGTGTAACTTCCCCGACTTCTCTGAGTCAAATGACAAAGTTGGACCTCATTAAGCTCAAAGCAGTAACAAAAACCCTCAGTCACTCCAGTCTTCATGATTATTCCACATTTGAATCCCCCATGATACGAAAATTATTCTCCTTGTAGGAGAATTGCTGTCCCCTGTCCTTTTGCCCTTTCAATACCTGGCAAACACATGGTTGCTGACAGCATTTTCTTGACATCAAAGCTATTAAAGTTGGAATCATGAGCTGAGGAATAGGATATAGCCTTTTGCTAACACTAATTTTTTTAACTGTTGCATTGGATGTGATTGATATAGACTGCAGCATTTTGCTTTCTTTATTCTGATGGCTACAGCTAACATGTTGCAATTTCAGGCCCTTGGTGTTCTTGCAGAGTACACCACAGCTAGAAAGACTACAAGAAAGTGACGAGATTTTCCCCCTTTCTCCTTAGAAGGAAAGATATTCTGTTAGAGCCGTGAGCCCTGACATTCTAATTGAAGAAACTAGACCTCTTGCTCCATCTCAGTAAACATATTAAGATGCCCCTGCCCATTATTTCATGCGCAGGTAAATGTGACTGTCCTTGCAGTGGATGGATGACTGCAGCCTCAGAAGTCTGTTCTGCACTGCTCAACTCACTTTCCCTGAAGACATGAATTTTTATCTTACTTTTAGCCCATTGTAAAAATCATAACCTTTTGTTTCTGAATGTAATTAATTAATTTCAGAAAGTAATTAATTTTGAAACTCCTGGTAGAAGCAGGAGGGCTGGGGGACTGCTGAGGAGAGGGACCACCTACAGTCCTGGGGTCAGTGCTGGGCACCTCATGACAAGAAGGACATTGAGGGACTGAAGTGTGTCCAGGGCAGGGAATGGAGCTGGGGAAGGGGCTGGAGCCCCAGGAGCAGCTGAGGGAGCTGGGAAAGGGGCTCAGGCTGGAGCAAAGGAGGCTCAGGGGGGACCTTGTGGCTCTGCACAAGTCCCTGACAGGAGGGGGCAGCCGGGGGAGTCGGGCTCTGCTCGCAGGGAACAGGGACAGGAGGAGAGGGAACGGCCTCAGGCTGGGCCAGGGCAGGCTCAGGGTGGACAGCAGCAGGAATTTCCCCATGGAAAGGGTGCTCAGGCCTTGGCAGGGGCTGCCCAGGGAGGTTTGGAGTGCCCATCCCTGGAGGTGTCCAAGGAAGGGCTGGAGGTGGCACTCGGTGCTCTGGGCTGGGGACAGGGTGAAGGTGGGGTTCACGTACAGGTTGGACTCAACAGAGGGCTCTCCAACTGAAATAAGTGATTCTGTGATTCTGTGAAAGTGTGATGCAGCATGTCACTCTGCCCCCCTTCTTCTGTTTTCTAAGGCGTGGGGCTTTTTTTATGGCTTAATTGTTTGCTTGGGTTATTTGTCCATTTTGACATACTGGGAGAAAAAATATTTGAAATATAATTTCTCCCTACTAATCATTCTTTAAGATATTTATAGCTACATTAAAATACAGTATTAGTAGATTATTTTAGTATTATTTATATAGTATTAGTAGATTATTTGAAGGGCTTGGGGATAAGTTTGTTGAAATCAGAGCTGATAATAATTTCTGAGTGTCTTGATGGAAAAAAAAAAAAACAACAAACCAATTATTTTTGCTAACACATTCCTCAGCTCTCGGGGAGTTTTTTTCATATCCTTCTTTCCACACCACCTCCTCCTGTAAGACAGACTGTGAGCAGACATGGTGCCACTACAAGGGGAAGATGTGAGAAGGTTATTGAGCTGTCCTGCTTTGAATATCACTTTAGAAGAGAAAGTGCAATTACTGCAAAGCATCAGATGAAGAAGATTCCTGTTCCACTGTGTGATTCTCATACTTTGTAAAAACATAGCATGGACTTCAAGGTTTTCCCTTGATTTCTTAAACCCTTCAGTCTTCTCTCAGCAGTGATGAGTTTGGCAAGTGAGTATGTGGTAAAAACTGTGGTGTTAACACAGTCTGACCCATAATTTTACTGCTTGGTGCTGGAAATATACTGAGAAACTGACTGCTTCAACAACATTCAAAAACTTCTCAACTCCTTTTCTGTAGCTCACGCTGTTTTCATCATGCCCATACCTCTACCAGCTTCGGGTTGTCCCTTTACCATGGCCTTAATTTTTAATGTACATAAGAATGCAGGTAATGTTATTTTCTTCCAAAGAGTAAATATTTGTATTGTAACAGTAGAAAAAAACCCTGAAAATAAAGAATGTAAAATTAAAGTTGCTCTCTCAAATAAGAATTTTGAAGGTATATGTATTTTTTAACTGAGCTTGGGCAGACCATAATGTAGCCCAGAAGCACAGGCAGAAAATCATGCCAGGCTGGCAGAAGAAAAATCACATTTTTAACGCTGAATGTCGTAAGCATTATATGCCCCGGAATGTCAGATTTTTCAGTTAAACCAAAATAAAAAAATATTCCTCACTGAGAATGTATTTCTTTGAGCAGAGCTTTTGTCCTTCAGTATTTCTGATATGGAAATTTATATATTTTTTTTTCTGTAGCAACTTGATATTCAAAGGAACAAAACCAAGTTTTTACTTTAAAACAAAATAGTAATTTCTATTAGAATGGCAAAATGTTGTCCTTTGCTGCTTCAGGTGATGCACTTAGGTGCACGATGATATGGAATGGCAAAATTACAACTATTTAATGTATTTTTCATGGCTTCATTACTTCTGTGCATAAGTTGTTTACATGAAGAATTTAAAGGTACTGCTTTCACTGACAGCTTAGTCTATTTGATATTTTACATTGAGGAAATGCCCCAGTCCACTTTAAATTCTTCAATCTCATCACTGGTTTTGGTGCTGCTTCTCATTACTCCACAAAGCAACGCAGCCACTTCACTTTAGTTCACTGGAGCAACCTGTAAATATTACAGCAGCTGAAAAAAAAAATACTATTAAAAACTATTATTATACAAAAAAAAAGAATTATTATAGAGACCAATGTACACAAATTAGGTTCCAAATACTTATGTACTGTCACTATGTGAACTAAGCAGAAATTAATTTTTTTTTATATGCACTGCTGGCACTTCAAAAGAAGAGGTGAAAATGAATGAATTGGGTCAACAGCAGCAGAGTTGGCAGTGGAGAAAGGGAGCAGAGAATCCTTTATGTACATAGATATTTCCGTGGCAGGTTCCAGCTCATGTCAAGCACTGAAATGTGCTTGGGTTTTGCTTTTTTTTTATAACTTTTCTGGTGGTTTCCAAAAGTGCCTTTCTTCCTTATTTCAATTTAAACTCAGGTTTCAGGTTATTGCAGTGTCAGTATCTGAATCTTGCTGTAGGTTTACATTCGTGTAAAACTAATCTTTACAGAATCATACACAGGATATCAATATTACACCACAGGTATGAGTGGCACCTATGATATTAAAAGAAATGCATATTTGAGAGCCTCTTGCCTTGTCAATATTTTAACCATGCATAACTTTTTCTCAGGGACAAGTAAAATAAGATAAAAGGAATTTCTGAGCACTCTAGTAAAGCCTGGAATAGCTTTATTCCAGAGGGTACTTTTAATTTTTAGGACAATATTAGTAGGACTAGATAAATATTAATATCCCTATATTAAATTCTCTAGGGTACAGTGTAGGCTTATGCTTCACCTTAAAACAAAAGTTTTACTTTACAATTCAGACTAAAACAAGGTCCCTAGCTATGTATATTGCAAACTGTCCAATTCTCACAGTAAATATTATTCTAGCCCCAAAACAGTTTTATTGACCCAAGATGACAAGGACTGATGCATTATTCAGCATGTCTGCGTGCTGTAGGACTCAGCCCTTAGTTGTAGAAGAAGATAAAGACATTTCCTGGTCTAAGAAGTTTAAGGCAGTCAAGAAAGATGAAGCTGAGAATTTTTATTTGTTAATTGCTCATTGTTATTTCAGTAAATAGCTCATTCCTTATTTACCTTTCAGTAAGGTTAACAGTTCCTACTAATTTCAGTAGGGTAACAAGCCCTACACATTTTGTCCTAAAAATTAACCTCATTTATGTTCCAATTTACTCAATTATTATATAAGTTATATACCTTGTTACTCTGCTGTGCACAATATAGTGTGTGCTACTCTTTCTAAGGACTTTGGGACCTTAGTTTCTGTTTGCTTTCAAAAGTGTAATCATAATTCTTGCCCTTGTCTACCTATCTTCTTTTTTAGGTTTTTCCTGCTTTCCTTTTCTCTTTTTTTTTTTTCTAAGATGGTTTGAAGTATCATGAATTTGATGAGATTTATTTGTGTTTGAAATTTGTCTCATGCATGTATGTGTTTGATTTTTCTTACTTTAATATATGCTAGCAACTGTCCATATAAAATTTAATCTGGGATTTTACAATTCAGGATTTTTTAAATTTAACTTTTTACAATCCATACCTTTGATTATCTTGAGTAAATTGCCCTGGGGAAAAAAATCACTTTCCTAATCATCCTATAACTATTTACTCTCTTTTTAATCATCACCTTTCTTTGAAATATGATGAATTAACTAGAATTATTATTTAATACATTGCCAGTTGTTGGTGGGATGAATTGCATGCTGTGTTTTTTTATCTTGGATGTTGGGTAATGAAAAGTAGCAGAGGTTTCTTTATAGTAGGAAAGGTGAATTTTTATGTTGGACAGACAAGAAAATACTAGTGAAATAAGATGACTACAGAAACTGTAAAGTACATATATGGAAAGACAAGAGTGTGAGAAGGATATGATATTTTGAGCCTTGACAGAAGAGTGAACAACATAAAAGTTGACAAAAAAGAGGATTAAAGAGGGTTCGAAATTATACACAGGAGTCACTGAAGATTTTAGCTGTGATTATATAAAATTTGCTTTCTGGGATGTCAGAAGTAGAGAAAGAAAAGGGTAGAACAGGAAAGTCATCTTATTATAGTCAGTTTGGGTGGAAAAATGCAAAAGAATTAGAGACATCTAACTAGTTTTTAGAATGTCTCAATTTCTTATCAGGCTACATTGACACTAATTTAGGCTCTGAACAAGTAAAACTCTCTTTGTTTCCGTGTCAGATTTTCATGAGTTCTTTGCTAACCAATTCTTTGCCCAAACTGTCATTGTCTATGTGCCTTCTGGTATTATTTACATAAAAATGCCTCTCATGATCCCATAAAGTTCTGAACAATGTGAGGCAAAATGTCCAGTAATTTCCACCTGCATGTTTATCTCTAGAAAAAAACAGTTACATAGCACAAGTATTCCAGATGCAGAGAAACGTCAGCTTCAAACAATGATCAAAGAGAGAGCCACTTCAGTAGCAGAGTTTTGGAAATCAGCAGTTTAAGATTTTTCTAGAGCCGACAATCTAACACAATGTACAGAAAACACTGAAATCTCGATACCCAACAGCTATTTTTTTTAACTATATAATTTTATACTGACAAAACTTATTCTACTACAACCCTTAGACACTTTCCTAGCAAAATCCAAATGAAATATGTATTCTTCTCTTAGGAAACCACAACTTATTGCAGCAACTCTACATGGAACATGCAGTAGTAGGTAACATCACTCAACTGCTTTTCATGTTAAATTCAAATTAGGCCTTTGGCTATATGGAGTTTATTGATGCCTTTTCTAGAAGTTGAACGTATTTACAAAGCCAAACACAAAAGCAGGAAGTTTATACAAATGTTTATCCAAGTTCATGGACATACACGACATACAATTATTAGATATATTTCAGTTTCATTCCCAAGCAAACCTTGTTTAATATGCTCAGAAAAAGCTTATATTAACACACACTAAAAGAGTTATTCTAAAAAAACCCAAAGTAAATCAAAATCGTATTTGAACTAATCAAATTCATAGTGATAGATATATACTAAGAGGGATTAAAAACCAAACCAAAAGAAAACAAGAACATCAAAAAAGATCCCCAAATACACAAGTTAAAAAAAAAAAAAAAAAAAGAAATAAAAAAAGCCAGGCAATTTAGTTGCACCTAGAATTTCTTCAATCTTATTTTATTTCCTGTTCTTTGGAAGGTTAGTAGAAAAAATGTTGAGGAGCCAAGGCATGGTACAACTGTATCAATTAAATGACTGCAATGTGTGGTTTGTTCTAGATCAACACATCCAAGTTATGAAAGGTATAAAAGCCCTGATGAACACAACACAGTTACACCATACTGGTGATATCTGGTTGTTCAGCTCTGCTAAATTGTTGTCCTTAGGACTATCATTTTAGTTAATTTACAAGCATGCAAGTGAGTTGGAATCAGTTTTAACATGACAAAGGCAACAGATGTGCTTGGAAAACCAGAGGGCTTATTTACAGTCTGTCAGGCTCTGGGATTCCTGGCACAGAGCAAGGATTTTAGTTGTTTTGGGTTGGTTTTTTTTTACTGATGGGAGATGGCAGTTCAGCTGACAAAGCTAATAGCGAGCTTCCTGTTAGTTACCAAGGGGATTTGCAGCACAGAAAAAAAAAAAAGTGATACACACATCACTGCAATCTGAAAATACTTTACACAGTTGGAAGTGCTGAGGTCATTTGGTGTAGAACTATTAAACTCTGTCCTTAGAGACGCCATAAACCAGCCACGGAAACTGTCATGTGAAAACCTTCAATGATTTTTGACAGCAGTGTGTGGAGGGGAAATGAGGAGAGGGCAGATGAGGAAAAGAGCTGAGACCCTTTTAAGTGCTCTGTCATTCTGGTAGGCAGCTGAGGATCTGCACACAGCTACCAAAGCATGACTTGGCCACCCTCTTCAGGAAGGGCTTCTCTGTGGCTTCTCCCAGCTTCTCCCTTTGCCCTTTACTAATTTATAAACTTTTATTTTTCACTGGACCTTTTGCACTAAGTGAATCACAACTTCTCTTTTTCTCTTTTTTTTCCATTTTTTTTTCTCTTCTCTGTTTTTGACAGCAGTTATTCTGGTGTCAAGAAGTCATGAACATCTTTCTGTTTTCTGACTGTTTTAGCACATCTCTGGAAAAAAATCCCTGTGAAACTCTTTTTATCTTCTCTATATTAACTCCCCAGTTTGTGTCTTATGACACCCATGTGACACCCCAAACAAAAGCTGTGGAGTACTCAAGAAGACCTAAGCTCCTCATGAGTTGCACTGCTATTAAGAAGCATTCAGAGTTATTACTTGATGTGATATGGTCAAATATTTTTCTGAAGGAATTTGTTAAGAAAAACATTTCTAGATTAGCATGAGACAGCCAGACACGGATGAGATTACCATGTAGGCAGAAATATTCTGTCCAAATCCTCTTATTTTTACATGTCTAAGTGGCTTTATGTTTTCAAATATGGCAAATTAGTTCAATAGCATCTAGTCTTATTAAGTAATGATAATATCTGGTTCATGGGAGAAAAGGGTGGTTTTTTGTGCCAATGGCGACAGATTTGGAAAAACTGACCCCAGTTCTCTCCTCGGACAAAGGTTTTCCATTTGTGTGTAGTCAAGCCACTCATGACAAAATTTCATAAGAACGTGGGCAACCTGGGCCCAGAAAATCCATTTTCAGGAGTCATGTAAACAATCAAAATGGGCTTTCAAAGGGGAATAAGATACGTTTTCAGAATTGAACTCTGTGCATTGTGGAGTAGTTCTACCCAAAATTCATATTACAAGCTGACTGACAAAAGAATCCCTCTGCTTAACCACCCCCTTGCAGTTCTGTTCTCTGTGTATAAGGGTGCAATCCAGAAATGTCATCTTTTGAAAAAAAACTGATCAGAATGGCAAACCATCCTTGTCCCAGCTTCATAACTGCATTGCTATTTAAGTAATCTAAGCAGGGTATTCAACAGGTCACTATTTTCAGTATAATTTATGACTTTTTGATAAGAACTGCGCTTCAGCTTTATTTCGTTCTTTTCACTGGGGACAAAACTTTTTCTCCTACAGTGTGACTTCATCCACAGTGCATTTATGAGGTTTTTTCTTCTGTGTTTAAATCTCAGGTTTTAGTCCTGAGGTTAATGCTTTTAAATACATTGCCAGTGCCTGGTAAGAAGACACTACAGAGACAAAGCTTTTATTTCCATCAATAGATATTGTGCAGATTTTTAGCAAAAGGTGGACAGCCCATCTCTACCTCCTAGACCTGACTTCTTGTATACTTTTTAACATTTGCACATACAGATTAAAGAACAGCAGGGAATGGAATGAGATGAGCTTTAATGTGCCTTCCAACCCAAACCATTTTGGGATTCTGTGAAATTCAGTTGTATGGTACTCTTGTGCTTCTACATCTGAAAGGAAAAAAAAAAAACGGTGGGGGGGAACTTGGAATTATTTTATAACTGGCAACATAATGAAAATATTCTTTTATCTTCACACTAGACAAATGGAGATAATATCCTATGTGTCTCTGGATTCTGCCATCACTGTCTGGGTGTGTCTGATATTATGAACATTACAATAATTTTCTCCCCAACCCTGGCATTTTTCCTTATTTATTGATTAATTAGGAGTGTCTATGTGTCTATGTAACAGCTTTATTTTCTTCCTCTTTTGACCACTGAGCATTTCCACTGGTTCTCAGCTTTTCCACACATTTACAGTGACACTGAGATAATAAAAAACTTTGCTTAATCGCTCTCAGGAATGGCCAATAAATATGTATTATCAGGTAATCCTCTCTTAAGATTTACTTTTGCAATTTTCTCAGTTTTTGTCCTCTTACCATAACGTTTTTCTTGCTCTAGTCTGCCATTCCTAATGGAATTACGTATCTTCTAATATTAATTACCAGGTTTCATGATTTTACGCATTTCAAACATGGGTTTGATGTTGTTTTTATCCCTCTGCCAAGAAACATTTTTTAAATTTACCCTCTCCCTAGTAGGTGCATAAAATAATCTATTAGCATACATTGTCCAGCCTAGCAGAGCTGGTGTCATAGCTTCCCTTTTTTCAGTCTATTCTATATGAAGGTTATATCTCTATTTGTTACTTGTGAGATATCAGTATCAATAGAAATATCAATGAATCAATAAATTATATTTTTCTTCACTATTCTATGTCTCATGACTTTCCTTTGCCTTGTACACTCCTGCAGGGAATAAAGAATACTTTTTCAGGAGCAGAAATTCTGAATTAATCTTTAAAAATAGTTCGCTCTTGACACTTAAGAATCAAAATCACACAGATTTCTACAAGGAATTAGAGCAAGGACAAGTTGTCCACAGGTATTTTGCAGTTCTTGTTTGTTGCAAAAAAAGATTAAAGTACCTTACTATTTATTAAAAAAAGAAGTCCCCCAAAGAAAAGTGATAATAAGGTAATTTCTTCAAAACATATGGAAGAATAACACACAAAAATTGCTATAATTACACTGATTACCATTCATTTCAGCCTAAGATTACCGAGAGTTTTAATTCTGTCTTCATTCTGGCAAAAATCCAGCATGTTTGTACAATGGCAAGGGAGAGACAGATGTATTGGTTATAGAGAAATATACAGTACTGCCAAGGAAACTCCAAAACCAGGAAAGTGTACAGGTGACTAAGAACAGCAGCCAGATGAAGATGGTGACAGACATTAGGCAATTTTCCCAGAAAAAAATTTGTAGCAAAACAGAATACTCATATGGCTACTGATATTGAAGGAGGAATATAAAATAATTTCAGTCATTAAGAAAAGAAAAAAAAAAAGCGAACATGCATATATTTTTTTTAGTCCCCCCTCTCAGTCAGTTTCCTGATAAATGGTTTAATTTTAGGTGGTTTTTTTTAATCAGAAAATTCTCGAAAAAAAGAGGGACCTTGACAAGAAAGTAACATTTGCTATTGTGTTTTTATGGAGCTTTATTCCACATTTGGTTTTACTGTAGTAGAGAAAAGGAAACATCTCCAAGGGAGATTACTGCCTGAAATTCCTCTTCAGTGAGATTTTCTGTTTTCCATTTGTGCATCTATTTTATCACTTCTGGACAGAGGGTTCAGAGTTAGAAGGAGAAGAACTCTCCTTTGATGCTGTTCCTGGACACCTGACTTTAGACACTGCCCACAGAGATAAACTGATCCAATAAAAACATCCTACAGGCACCCTAAAATGCTTTTCCTGGGTACAGGTATTTGGAAACATTTTTCTGAAGGTGTTCTTGCCCCAGCAGAAATGAAGAGCCTGTACTTCTCATCAACACAGGCGTGGGAGACACAGAGAAATGAGCTGTGGTCTTAAGTCCTGAGTGTCAGGACCAAACCTAAAGGTCTCAGAAGGATGTCTGGCTTCATTAGTAACAAGTTGGATTAGAACTGGAGGAAGCAGAACAAGTCAAAGGAATAAAAAGTAATACAGCTTTTCTAAAGCAGGAAGAGAGAATTTGAGAATGGGTTTGTTTGTTTGTTTGTTTGTTTTTTACTAATTGAGCAATACTGATGAATATATTCCTTCTTTATACCCTGGCCTTATAAAATCACTGCACAGGTGTGTATGAGACACCCATTTTCAGTCACTGGTCTTGGATGCTGTCCTCCATCATCAGCCCACAACACTCTATAAAGTTAAGTTATTCTTTTTAGATCCACCTTCTTGTAAGATTTCTTATTAACTCTATTTATGTTCCTCCATTTCCATTGATCCGAGCAGGTTTGTGGTCATGAGCTTGGGCAGAAGGGAGAGAAGCTTGTTTTAGAGTAAGTTTACCTAAAGCCTGCCTTCTTTCAATAATGGTGATATTTTTGCAGGTATTTCTTGAGCACTAAAGCTCCCTGTGAGGCTGAAACCATTTTTCATTCACATTAAAGTCACCACTTACCAAGAAGTTAAATCTGTACTTACTTAACACTCAGCCTCACCCTGCAGAGATGAATTTATTTTGAATGCCTGAAAACAAGTAGTTATTTAAACTTCTGCCTGATAAAGAAGATTACACACTAATGTGTGTTTGTAAGTGCATAATCTTAGTTCAAAATTTATTTGACACACAGTTGAACAGGTATTTATAATTCTATACCTTCATCAACATGTTAAAAATCAATTCTGACCTTGCTTTGACCTTAACATTTCACAACAGGGAAATGAATATTGAAGAGCAAAATTGGATTTGTGCAGCTTTATTTTACAAGGGCCTATTTGGAGCACTCCTGCAGTCTACTTTGTGAGGCAGAAAGAACTTTCAAAAGGTTAAAAGTTAGTAACAGCTATGGTGAGGAGGAGGAAAGGAAAAGAGAGTCTAACTCAGTATAATTTTTGAATAACCACAAATCCAAGAGAAATTATTTCAAATAGAGCTTCTAATGCTGAATCACCATGGTATATTTAAGGAGCATCCCACAAGAAAAGACAAAGAGAATGCTTTATCTGCTTTTCTTTGGATTTTGTACAGCAGAGCTGATGCCACAAGTCATGAAAGTCTGGCCACCACAGAAATATGAAGCAAAATGTTGGGGGTGTGTTGACTTCAAAATACTCAGGAATGATTTCTTGGACCCTCCCCAAATAAACAGCCCTTTCTGGTAAAAGCTGTGTCTTTTGAAGGAACAGTTTGAACAAAACCCTTACATTGTGACAATCATTGTTTTCACAGACCTCATGAACAGATAAATTAACACTGAGTTTTTGAGCAATTAAATCTTTTCTCTTTCAGCTGAAAGAAAGTGAGAAGCTCACAAAGATGTGTGCTTGGATAAAGTCTAAAAACATACATCATACTTAGGACTCTTAGACAAGAAAAAAGCAGAAGATAAATCAGGCTCAGCAGTGACTGGAGCACTAATCCTCTTTGCTATCTCTTCAGTAAAAGGACAGGTCACCATTTCATCTTAACCTTCCCAGGAAACTTCCTCAATAAAATCCTGACTATACTAATTTCACATTCTATTGGTTGAGACCCCATTTTTCAAAGTCAAAAATACTAAATACACATGTATGTGATTTTGATTCATCTGGGCTAGCATATCCTCAAATCTTCCACTTTCTTTTCCCAAATTCCACCATGTCACAGCTGAGTATTTGCAGTTTGTAAGGGCAAGGCCTTACACAGGCTTGGTGATTGACATCAGAATCAGTATTTTAGAATATATGCAAATAATTTCAGCATCTTCTTGCTGAAGATAAAAGCATATGCTGAAGTTTGTGTCATCTGAACAGTGCCAGTAACTCAAGCTGAAGTTTACGAATGAGTAAAGAGTAGAAAGACAGAGTATTAGGTAGGTAGACATAAAGTACAAGAAGAATACAGTAACTGTAGTTTTTAGGAAAAGTTTATGTAGTTTAGGCCAAATGTTTTGGTTTTGGCCTTCTTCTTTATGATCTGTTTATTCTATTGAGAATTCTCTCTCACCATCTGCATAAAGACGTGTTTTGCTGTCATTATAATTAAAAAAAAAAAAAAATTAAGCTTTATGTCTGTGCAATTCTAGCTTCAGCACACAGTTGAGTTCTGTTTTTACTTTTTAGCAAGGTTTTCCTTACATAGCTTCATGCAAAGAAACCATGCTTCCTCCTTGACTCCTTCCACCCTCACAAGAACTCAGGGAAAAAAACAAAAATCACCCTTCCACTGAAAACCATCATTTGTAATTTATACCTCATTCAGTTCCACACAGATTGATCTCCACAGGAGACAGAGCAAATAATCAGAATTTATTTCTCAGGCATTTCAGACCTTAGCGAGATTTGCAGCAGTTGCTCTCCTGAGGCTTTCTTTTTGGCCATATTTTGCTGTTTCTATATTTTCTGAATTCCAGAACAATTCAGGTCCTGAAGCAGTCGTTTTGTAACAACCTTCACTCACATGTAAAACAAGCCCTTCACTACATGAAGTTTAAGCTAAGCCACTGTGGATTCTTCCTAAGCCTGGCATGCAAGCTAAAAATCTATATTCTGGAAACTGGATATTCACTTCTGCATCCCTGTCTTTGTAGATGCAAGCTTGACAGTAAGTTGGTTTTTTTCTTTTTATCCCCCCTCTTCTTTCAGCTATGAGAATTCTCCCTTTTAAACTAGCTGGTCAGATACAGATTTGGCACTGGAAGAAAATCATGACATGTATCATAAGCTTCAGTTCAGTAGCAAAGGTTTATGCCAGAGGCAAAGCTGCAGGCACAAATAAATAAATAAATTCAGGAGACCTGAAATTTTATTGGTGTGTAATGTCAGTTGCTGTGGAAACCATCTTATGACTTTTTTAATGCCTCAAAGAAAAAAACCCTTCTTGTTACCTTCTCTGCATAACAATATTTTAGCTGATTTTAAACTACTAAGGAATTACTTGAAAGGCTGAGAGAGCTTGGGGTGTTCAGCCTGGAGAAAAGAAGGCTCGGAGGAGACCTTAGAGCCCCTTCCAGTGCCTAAAGGGGGCTTACGAGGAAGACAGGGACAGAATTTTTAGCAGGGCCTGTAGTAAAAGGACAAGAGATATTAGTTTTAAACTGAGAGAGGAAAAGTAGATGTAAGGAAGAAATTTTCTGTGATGAGGGTGGTGAGACACTGGAACAGGCTCTTCAGAGAGGTGGTGGATGTGTCATCCATTCAAGGTCAGGTCGGACAGGGCTGTGAGCAACCTGACCTTGCTGAAGATGTCCCTGCTCGTTGCAGGGGTTGGACATGATGGCTTTTAAATGTCCCTTTCACACAAAACCGTTCTTTGAGTCTATGAATCACTTCATGGAACACAAAGAAGTTGAAAGACAAAAGAAAGCTCCTACGCCTTAGTTCTAGTTTGAACTAGAAACTTCAGTTTGTAGAAAGTAAAAAGTTTTTCAGAAAGCAACACACTTTTCCTTTCACAGTCCATGTTCATCTTCTTGATGACTTTGAGAACAGGTCCATTTAAGTCTAGCTTTATAACCCCTGTGTTGGTTTAGTTTCATTACAGTTGTTCAGGTTCCTGATCCTTACTAACAAGCAGCACAATCGGTTCAAATGGCACTGCTTGTGCAGGGTGAGCTTTCTGGAATGAGTAATTTAGCAGAATCATGCCTCATTTCTTAGCTGAGGACTGCTCTGCAGTCGTTCTTTGAAGCAGGTGACTATGGAACAGTTTTGAGAAGGCTGAGAAGCTGTTCACATATAAAATGTGGCAACTGAGTTGTATGATCCCCCTGTCGCTGCATAAACAGCATAAACCAGTGTTCTAAATTAACGTGACTCATTAATAAAAATGCATATGATGGTTCTTGTATGTATCCTTATAATTGCTAAAATTACAATATAATATATTACATATTATGTATTATATATAAAATATGTTTATATAATGTATAATATCTAGTATATTTACAGATATATAATATAGAATATAGAATATAGAAGATATAGTATATTATTTTATGGCAGCTCATTGTTGCAATAAGTGTGACCACACTTATGAGTGCTGGCAATAAATTCTTGGAATACCAACACAACAGCAGAGAAACAAAATGGTGGTAACAGCAAAAGGAATATAGTCAATAAAATACCTTTTCTGGCTTTCTTAAAGCAACTGGACAATATCCACACTGCTTTATTTCTTTTTCTGGTAGATGAAACTTCACAGAAACCAATACTCACTGCAGAATCAGGGTGTTATTCTTCCCCTTTTGACTACTGAAAATAAGGTTGACCTACCATTTAACAGTTTCAGCTTGACACTAAAATGTCTTTTTACAACTCTTTTGTGATGTTAAGACATTAAAAATGTCTCAATGTAAGCACAATGTCCCTGTAAGACATTGCGCTTACAGGGATTTTGGATATTTTAATACAGTCTTGCATGGCTTTTCACTGAAGATTGAACTAATGCATGAAATTGAGACAAATAAAATAAAATTTTAAAACTATTTCAGAAAAATAATTGCTGAGTCATGCCCGGAACTTACAATTAAAGTATGCAAAACATCAGTTATGATCAAGATAAGCCTGAACAGAAGGAAATGTACAAAAACACAGAAAGTTTGTTTTATTCTGATTTTTTTCTTTCTTTTTATTAAGGTTTCCTGTGTTTTTTCAAATATATAGAATATTCTCATTATATCCCACAGATAAAACCCTGTTGAAGAACCATTTTATACCATGAAACTTCGACAACATAATGTAATTTTTGGAAGTACTCCCCTAAAATTTCACTTATGGGCAAGGTAATATGACAAAAATTGGGATTTTTAAAAAGAATGCAGTTGTAAACCCGTTGCTTGTTGCAGAAAAGTATTATTTCATGGTTAAATTTAGGATGATGCAAAGTGACAACAATAGTTTTCACCCATTTAAGGAGGACCATTCAGGTTCCTTCTGCAGTTTTACTACTCTTTCTGTATTCAGGCCATAAATATTATAGTGCAATTTGTGATTTACCTCTTAAACTAAATGTGAGAGCTTTCCTGCTTTTTTTAATTTTGCAGCACGCAGTGTAGATTTTGCTTCAGGCAGCACCTGGTCAAGGGTCTGGCTTCTTCTCAGAAGCAGAATAAATCACATTCCTTTCAGAAGTGTTGCTGTCAAACAAACTAGTAAGAGTTCTGTTGCTGAGGAATTTCTGAGCTGGTGACTGACAGGATGGAATGTCAAGCATGTTCCATTGCATATGGAAACCACCCACATTATTGGTAAGTCTTCCCGGAGGCCTTGAGCTTGTTCATTCCTTGTATGCGTGCCTTTAAAGTCTGTGCTCAGCAGTTACGAGAGGAAAACCCCTCTCACACCTCCTATTTCATGTAAAATCGTCCTAAGTCTACAGAACACAGGAACTTCTGGAGCAGCTGTTAATGACAGACTAGTTCCACACTTTTTTAGCTAATCATGGAATCCTAAAACTGCTTAGGTTGGAATTTATCTCTAAAACCATTGGGTGCCAACCATTAATCCAGCACTATTATGATCACCACTAACCCCTGTCCCCAACTGCCAGATCTACATGGCTGCTAAATCCATCCACGGATGTGGACTTCACCACCTTCCAGGCTGAATAGCCCTTTATCTGAAGGAATTTTTCCTGATACCAATCCTAAACCTCCCCTGGCCCAGCCTGAGGCCGTTCCCTCTCCTCCTGTCCCTGTTCCCTGAGAGCAGAGCCCGACCCCCCCGGCTGCCCCCTCCTGTCAGGGACTTGTGCAGAGCCACAAGGTCCCCCCTGAGCCTCCTTTGCTCCAGCCTGAGCCCCTTTCCCAGCTCCCTCAGCCGCTCCTGGGGCTCCAGCCCCTCCCCAGCTCCGTTCCCTTCTCTGGACACTCCAGTCTCTCAAGGTCTCTCTTGACATGAGGGGCCCAGAGCTGCCCCAGGATCTGAGGTGGTCCCTCAGCAGTGCCCAGCACAGGGACGGTCACTGCCCTGCTCCTGCTGCCACGCCATGGCTGGGACAGCCCAGTGGCCATTGGCCTCTTGGCCCCTGGGCACCCCTGGGCTGTGTCCAGCTGCTGTCACCAGCACCCCCAGGGCCTTTCCCAGCTTTCCAGCCCCTCTGCCCCAGCCTGGAGCTGCAGGGGGTTGGTGTGATCCAAGGGCAGGGCCCAGCACTTGGCCTGGTTTTACCTCACCCCATCAATCCAGCCTGTCCAGCTCATCAATAAAGATATTAAATACTACAGGCCCCTATAATGAGCCCTGGGCACCACCACTGGTGACCTGAATTCCACTCACCTCTGGTCTTTGGGACCATCCATCCAGGCAGCGTTTTAACCAAGGAAGAGCACAGCTGCCCAAGCCATGAGCAGACAGTTTCTCCAGGAAAAAACTGTGGGACACAGTGCCCAACTCCTTCCTGAAGTCCTCAGGGCCAAGCAGACATCATCCACAGCCTTTCCCTCATCCACTTAGCAGGTCACCTTGGCATACAAGAAAATCAGGTTTCTCACAGGAACGAAATACTCACAAGGTATTTATTTTTTTCTTTCCCCAACCAAAATCTGTTTGTCCAGCCAGAGCTACTTTGCTCATTGTCTCATATTGCACAGACCATTTTCTTTCAGCCTTTGCTGATTTTTCTTTCATTTCTGCCATGAAAGCTTAGTGCGTTTTTTTTAGGAATGAGAAAACACCAGACAAAACCTCTGGGAAATCTTTCAAAGTTGTGTGTGGAGACTGAAACTAGGAAGTGCTTTGCACTGATAGACTCGCAAAGTGCTTTGAAAGTGTCCTCCTGCTTATCATGTCTGTCATGGTTTTGGCAAGAGGCATTCAACATAACTTTTTTATTTTTTTCTAATTTTTTTTTTAAAAAAGAGAATTTTCATCTATTTATTTGCATGCTTGAACAAACCAGAAGAAAATGTTTAGCCCCCAGACACCCATGTCTGCCTGTATTTCCCCTGACAATTAAAATCACTTTAGAACCCATGTTTTTCAAGTAAGTCATCCTTGTTTTCTGCAGCTTGAACTGATTGAAACACGCACTTTTATGTCCTGAATGCAAAGCTTGTCACATGTACCTCTGCCAGTATTTAGACAAACAAACATCCTAAGCTAAAGGTCCTCACATTGATTCAAGTAAAATTATTTTATGCCAGTGTGCAGATGTTTGTCTGTGTGTGCAAGCTTAGTTTTACATTATTTCAAGTTTATTTGAAAATAAGTATTCTGGAATATAGACTACATTTAGAAACACATTCGATTTTTATGTAACTTGTCAAGTTTACATGCTTAAACATGAATATATACGTATATATAACCATGCATCTATTTAAGCATGCAAATTTTATAAGTTTCCTAATACAGCTATATTTTCATTTTCATGATCAATGAAACAAGAAAATAATTCATTGGGCAAGTGTATTTTAGGCTTGCTGCAGTGAGCTTTGGCTGGCTCATAGGGGCCCTTTTCTCAAACTCTTGGAAAGTGGTAGAGAACACAGCAGCTGTACCAGGAAGAGGAATTATGCTCTTGCATAATTCTTGTTTGGAAGAGGAATTATGCTCTTGCTAAAGCATCATTAAAGGTGAAGCACGAGACCAGAAAAGAAGCTACTAAGCTCAGGATTCCTTAATAAAGACCACAAAATCACGTAGTCACAGAAGGGTTTAGGCTGGAAGAGAGCTTGAAGCTCATCACATGGCCACCCCCTGCCATGGGCAGGGACACCTGCCACTGTCCCAGGCTGCTCCCAGCCCCAGTGTCCAGCCTGGCCTTGGACACTCCAGGGATCCAGGGGCAGCCCCAGCTGCTCTGGGCACCCTGTGCCAGCCCCTGCCCACCCTGCCAGGGAACAATTCCTGCCCAATCTCCCATCCAGCCCTGCGCTCTGGCACTGGGAAGCCATTCCCTGTGTCCTGTCCCTCCAGCCCTTGGCAATTGTCTCTCTGCAGGTTTCCTGCAGCTCCTTCAGGCCCTGCAAGGCCCCAGTGAGGTGACCCCAGAGCTTCTCCTCTGCAGGCTGAACAAGCCCAGCTCTGGCAGCCTTTCCTCCCAGCAGAGCTGCTCCATCCCTCTGCTCATCCTGGTGCCTGCCCTGGCCTGGCTGCAGCAGCTCCAGCTCCTTCCTGAGCTGGGCCCAGGGCTGGGGCAGCTCTGCAGGTGGGGGCTCAGCTGAGGGGGCAGAGGGGCAGAATCCCCCCTGCCCTGCTGCCCACGCTGGGCCCAGCCCAGCCCAGGGGGTTTGGGCTCCCAGCTCAGGGGGTTTGGTGTTCCAGCACAGGGGGTTTGGGGTTCCAGCTCAGGGGGTTTGGGATCCCAGCACAGGGGTTTGGGGTCCCAGCACAGGGGGTTTGGGGTCCCAGCACAGAGGGTTTGGGGTCCCAGCACAGGGGGTTTGGGGTCCCAGCTCAGGGGGTTTGGGGTCCCAGCACAGAGGGTTTGGGGTCCCAGCACAGGGGGTTTGGGGTCCCAGCTCAGGGGGTTTGGGGTCCCAGCACAGAGGGTTTGGGGTCCCAGCACAGGGGGTTTGGGGTCCCAGCTCAGGGGGTTTGGGGTCCCAGCACAGAGGGTTTGGGGTCCCAGCACAGGGGGTTTGGGGTCCCAGCTCTCCCCCACAGCACCCCCATGGCTTCTCCCAGGGCTGCTCCATCTGCCCATCCCCAGCCTGGATCCAGCCCGGGGCTGCCCTGACCCAGGAGCAGCCCCAGCCCCTGGCCTGGTTAACCCTATGAGACCTCCGTGGGTCATTCCGGGGATGTCCAGGTGCCCCTGGATGGCTCCATCCCTCAGGGGTGTCACTCCACCTCTCATGATGGTATTCTACTGCAGAAGCAGCTTATTTTGAATGAAGCTTTGGTTAATGCTGCTGTGGGTTTGTCGGAGAGGAGGAAAACATGAATTCACGGCTGCAAATCGTTCTTCAACAAGCAGACACAGCTGTGGCATATCTGCAACAGAGAATGATGGGCAGAGTGAATGAGGAAGAACTTGACCAAATGACCTGTTTTCTACTTAAAACTTCTCCAATTTGTTGTCGTGGAATGAAACTGAAGTTTTCAGGCAGTATTTACGTAAAAATAATTGATGACGGTACAAAGTACTGTTGATCTCTGAGTATTTAAACATTTCAAAATGCCACAGCAAATGCAAATCATTTTTTGTCTAACTTATACTCATGTCAGATTGACATGAGGACATAAATAGTTTACATAATATAATTTAGACTATAAACTTCTTCAGTTTTACCTTACTTATTTGAAGTGTTTAGGAGGAGAGAATGTGTTATAACCACCTGCATACAGTGATTACAAAAGGTTTAGTGAAACAGCGGGTTTTAACATAATTATATTAAATCATATATTACAAGTACAAATGCTCATTATATTAAGTGTTTAGTGGTATTTCATGTGCTATCTTAAGTATATTTTTAGCAGTTACATTAGGTGGAAGTGTTTAATAGATTATTATTAATTTATTATTATTAAATCCCTACTGTGAATAGTTACATATAGAGTACAGCATTAAGATTTATGTAACAGTGGCAGTGTGTGGCAGTAGGATTTCAATTTTTGGATGTGTTTGTATAGCAAATTAAAATGTTTATTTTAAAAAGTAATTAAAAAAATGTCCAAAGGTCTAAGTGCCTTTACTGCATTTAATTCCCAATGAAATATTAATGAAATGAATTCAATTTCTTGTTGTACCACATGTGATTTAGAATTTGAGACAAGTCTGTAAATTAACAAAGCTGTTCATCACTCCTTGCAAGTCCAATGGGTCAAGTATCTTATTTTAATAATATTCACTTTTATCCATTTTGTTTCTCACATTTTATTGAGAAGTTCTTGTGCCTTCTTCGCAGTCTTCACAAACTGGTCCTTTCCTCACCTTCTAACAAGCCTAACTAGGATTCAGGAATATACAGTTGGGAAAGTGATAAGGTGATGAATTCTTCTAAAATTTCTAAATATCAAAATTTCCTGTGTTTGGGACAATGTGGTCACAAAATTTACAGTTAGAACAACATTCAGCATGAACAGTCAGACCAGTCTTCAATATAACTTAACCTGAGTGTAGTCAAGGTTTTGGGGTTTTTTTGCCTGAGAGTCCAAAGTTGCACGTTTGTATAATTAAAGTGAAAAAAATGGATATGGGCAAAAGTATTGAGTCACTGGAGATATTTTATTTTCTCTAAGGCACTCAACAATGCATCTTGTTTATATTTTGTTATGAAACAGATTAAAAGACCATATATCAA
>NC_063255.1:75045814-75060814 GCF_020740725.1 Corvus hawaiiensis | reverse complement strand
TCTTTCTTGGGAGAGAGAGGCTATTTGCGGATTGCATGTTTCATTAAAAACCCAACAAAACAGAGCAAGTTTGTATGAAATTTGCAACTGAAGAGAGATGCAACTCAGATTTTTAAATGCTTCTTCAAATTTAAGCTGCTCTGGGTCACCGCCTAAAATGTTGTCTGATGGAAATGCTATCTTTGTAACAAGATGTGGCACAAGTAATGTCTCTTCTAGTGAATTTTTCATATATTTTAAGACTTGAAATGAATGTCTTTTTAACCAACACTTGTGTTTGTTTCTTTGTTCCTTTCTTCCTAATTTTTTTCTTTTCTTAAAATCTAAATACTTTCAGCATAGAATTGTTTTCATAGCAGTCTATAACCAAAAGAGTCAGCTTTAAATAACAAAAGGGGGTTAAAGTAAATGACGAGAAGACTCATCCTATATTTCACTCTATTAATAAAGCTCCTTCTTTCATGTCCTGTCAAACCAGTGATAGTGGCTGGCACAAAGATGTGACCTGTTCACTTATGGAGTGAAAGGATTCTGCTCATCACTGCAACCTCTTGAAAATGGTGTAGAATATGATACACAAAACCTTTGTAAGCATTCAAGTTTTGTAGTGGGAGCAAAAGCTGCTGTGCTGTGTGGAGTTTTGAAGTGTTTGGGCACATTTGTTAAGGAGTTTTATGGCTATGAGATTTTGGAAAGGGGGTTTTCTATCTGAACACATCACATTGTTCGGATATTGTGTTTCTATTTCAGGTTATACAGTATGACCTCACATTTAAAAATCTTCTCATTCTTTTTCATTGTTAAGTTCACCTGCTAAAAGCATAATAAAAGAGTTGAAGGGGAAATATGTGGAATAAATTCCAAAACAATAACACTTTTAGTTTTTTAATATTTGAGGCAAAGTTTAGGTATACTTTAATGTGCTTGTTGCTATCTTCTTCCAAAATACAAAATGCTGGGATTGATATTTATTGCCTCAGAAAAGAAGGGCCTTGGTAAAGAATTAAAAATCTTATTACAAATTCTATACTATTTTAAAACTTCACATGAAATTATGATACAAACACTTTTGATACATAGTATGTTCTTTAAAATCGAGATGTTTACAGATTATAAAATTATACAAGGATAGTCAGGCTGAAAAGCAACGATTTTTCATGGAAATTATTTTTTTAAACACGTTTATTAATAGAGTGTCACAGTGAACTGCCTCATTTTCTGTGAATGTATATGACATTTTATGTAAATCTAGCCAGCTGCTATTAGGTACTCATTATTTGATCCAATCTGTCATTGCAAACAGCAGTAAAATGACTGTTTACAGGGGAGAAGGCAAATATAAACAAAAATAATCAGAGCCCTGGTCTTTGCAAGGCAGCCTCCAAAAAAATCCAACATGAAAATGAGTCTCTGCATTCCACTGTTTGTGATTTTCTTCTTACGGCATTTTTTGTCTTTTTGGTATGTGATATGTGGCAAGAGAAAGGAAAGCATTATTTTCCTGTGTCTTTTGTCTGACATAAATTTTCTTTGTCTTGGCTTTCTGCATGCATTCATATATGAATTTTCAGGAGAAAAAAGCAAATAGGAAAATCAGTGTAGAAAAGAAAAAAAAAAGGTAAAAAAATGGGGGACACATCCTCGTATCAACTCCACATGGAGTCATTACTAGGTATTATTAATTTTTTTTTTTCTGCTGTATGATGGTAAATGACCTTTGCATTGACTTTGAAGGAAGTCTCAGGTTGTAATTCTGTTGAGGGAGATGCTGAGGACTCTTCTGTGCCTTTGGGGCTGGTCTCCAACACGGAGCTCTCCAGAGGTCCATCTGCCACAAGGGAAGAAGGTGCAGCTGCCACATGTGGCTCCAAGAAGCCCCTGTGCATGGCATGGTGGCCTCTGGCCTTGCTCTGGAGATTCTGCTTTCAGCAGAGAAGACTCACAGGAAGATGCTCATGTTTGTTCTCTTCTGAAGGAGCAGTGATGTGCTTCACAAAGTGCTCCCACTGCAGACCTCTGAACGGTTTGGCAGTGCACCACCAGCAGTGACCCTGCTTTCCTCCAGCAGACACTGGTGCATTATTCCTATTTGCTTCTCCATCAGTGAAATAAACAAGCAGAAACCACACATTCACCCCTACACACACTCACAAACACATAAGTGCACACAAAAATCCCCAAGCAGCTGCTTTCCAAAACCAGCTTATTTTTTCCATCTGTGCCTCCAAAAGAGAATGAGAGGAAATATTGCTGTAGTTCATTGATTTTTAGAATTTCGGCTAAGTCAGACATAAATTTTTGCATCCTGCTCCTTAGTAAAATACCAAGATAACCAGACAATTTTCCCAACAGTGTTATCAGTGGTAGTGACTGGGGGTCGGCAGGGATAACCATTTGCTCATCACACATTTGAAATCAGGTCACATCCTTTTGAAGCTTGAAGCTGAGAAGCTACAGGTTAGTATTTTCTCTGAAGGCCAGGAAGATATTCTATGTAACAACAAGTTTAAATTAAAAAAAGAAAAAAAGGACAAAACCAAGACCAACAATCAGGAAAAAAACCCAAAACAAAGCAAAACTGCCCGCCCAAAAAAACAACCCAAACAAAAAAATCCCCCCAAAAAACCAAAAACCAAACCAAAACAAAAACAAAAACCACCAAAAAACAAAAACAAAAAAATCCCAAACAAAAACAAAATCAAAACAAAAAAACTCCCAAACCACCAAACCCAACAGAAATAATAATTAGCCAGTAATTGCAAGCTTCAACCAAGTTCTCCCTCCACTTGCCTACACAAGATAAATGGAGGACAACTTCGAATTCTGCAGCTGTATTTACAATTCTGACTGGAAAAAGGTTGCTTCTTTCCTTATGGGAAGTAAATTCATAACTTAAGGTGGGTGTCAGCCATGAGGAAACGTTCATTGACAGTGAAAAATGTTTATTTGAGGGTAAATATTGAGCTGACTCAAGTGAGGCTGTAGCTAGAACGTCCCTTTGGTCAAAATGGCCAAAATGTCTATCTGATTTACAAAAATTGAATTAAGCCATGAAATTGAAAACTCCTGCTTCTAAAACTTAAACATAGAAGGTATAAACATTTAGGACTGTTTGAAAAACTGTCCTTCCAACAGATCTATTTCCAAACCTGCACTGATCAGGTAGAGCAGGCACTGAATACGTGGCTCCTCTCTTGTTCTGATGCATGCATTACCACAAATCTAGACATTGGAAGGGTAAACCAGTGTATTTACTGGATACTAGGAAAATATGCAGTGATGAGCTAAGCAACTGCTAGTTCTCCTCAGTTACACACAGCCAATGTTTCTGTTGTGTTTAACAAGAGTGACTGATTAAGTAAAACAATGTCCTGTTGCAGCATCATTGCTCCCATATGGAGCCTCTTAGTGTTTACTTCATAAACATTTTTCTTTCTCTTTTCATTCTTCTTTTCCCCCCAAAGATTTATGACTAAGTTATAAAATCAGTTTGGGAAGAATTTTGTTTGTTTGATTTTTGGCCCCACCAAAAATACCGCAAGGTTTGCTATTACAAAGCCCAGGATGGAGTCTCCAACAGATTAAAACAATGTCCATTTGAAGTATTGAAAATATGAGATGGAGGGCATCCTAAAGAAACACTTCCTCATGTCACTTCTATTAGCAATACAATATTACTCCCTGAAGCATATATTTAAGAAAATGAAATTCAAGAAACTATTAGAAAGTGAGGATATGTTAGTAGTCCAGTCATCACAGTCAAAATGTTTAGATTCCATCACTTGACAGTCTTGGCAAAGTTATGTCAAGCTGTAGACTATCTTAGACAAGTAACAGGCTGCAATACATGCAGAATTTGGATGACATCTTCAGCTGGTGAAACTCCATGGAATTCTCAATCTGATCTTCTGCCATTTTTTTTGTGGTTTTTGGAGGGTCTATCTAAAATGGTGCACTAGGCTTGGTGGTTGTGGTCTGAAAATTATTCTGGTGGCCCTGACAAAAACCCCACAGTCTACCTACAAGTGGCATATAGAAGTCTCTTTCCTTTCTTTGACTAAAAGTGGACTTGGAGGCATACTGTGTTAGGCAAAACAGACTTCTTAAATATATCATTGCAGTGATCTGATGATCTTTTTTGGAAAAAACCCCAAATGATGCCTGAGATATAGTAAAAAACCTATGTATTGTGATAATATTGTTTTTACTGTGTGCTTTAATGTTACTGAAAAGAGAGGAAAGAGGAGTCCTTTCGTCAAGTTACCAGCTTTTTCAAGTTTACTTCCTTGAGAAGAACAAATTCACAGTCCCTTGGACTACAAGGCTCCCCACAGTTGGTGTGTTTTACTCCTCAGCCTTAATTTGTAAGTTGGTTTCTGCAGGGATGGCATCTTTGACGATGAGATTTGTCTGGAAATGTTTTATTCCAGGTGTTTGTGAGGGGAACAAAGTTACCCTGGCTTATATTCACTGATTCTTGCAGATTCTTTTATCACAAAACACAAGCATATCTAGATATTAAGAGTCAGCTCAGTTTTGTCCTTCACCCTCTATTTCTGCTCAGGTCTGAACATAGAGTTCAACTACAGCAGAGCCAAAAACGGCTCAGAGAATGATGAAAGAGGCTCAAAAATCCAAGAGAGGAACAGAGCTGAAGCCACTTCATCTGTGTGTCAGCCAGGAGTTGAACAGGACATCAGCACTCAAACTTGAGTGCAGGTTTCAGCCCTAATGCTGTGTTGCTGTCTCTGTATTCATCCATGAGAGCCTGGAGCCCATATTCACCTGCCATGAAGAGACCTGTGCAGCTCTGCAGCAAAAACCTGTGTGAGAAGGGAGCACGGGAATTGTGCTCAGGGGAAGTGGCTGGAGCACACCCACAGCTCCTGTTACGGAGAAGAGGGCTTTGTCAAAAGCACATTTTTGGGCCTGGTTGCAATCCCTCCCTTGCAGAACGCCTTCTTGGCCCTTGCCTGCCTCAGTTCCTCGCAGATGGAATTCCTTGGCAGATAATTCCCATAAGACAAATTGCCCTGGATGCCTCAAGCTTGACCGTGCCAGAGAGCAGCCCTGAAAGCTGTGCACTTTAGGTTTAGGTAGGCTGTATGTTTAGTGAGAAAAGAAAAACCTGGAGGAGCAGAGTGGTAAGGTTAATCCAGATCTGGTTGCTTCTTCCTTTTACCTGCACAAACTAAAGAAGGTAAGTGCAGGATTAGGCAAAAATATGTCCAGCTTCTCAATTATATGAGATTTATACCCAAACATTCACAGGGCAGGAACCCCCATCCCAAAAGGCATACCTTAGTGTGTTTTTCAGAGATCCTGGGTCGAATAAGAGAATGGGCATTTGGAAAAGGCCCAGGCATGGCTTTGGATTTTGATTTATACACATTTAACATCTTTCCTCGCAGATGCTGTTCAGATTTACAGAGGGGCTCTGTCATGGAGATGGCTTCAGCATGGAAAGCACAGCTGGGCTGCTAACGAGCCCCAGGCATTTTGGGAGACTGTACAACTGCTGTTAGTGCATCACCTTCCTGTCAGAGCCCTGTTCTGCTGAGTGCAGCCTGTCAGGGGTGCTCCTGCCAGTGAGGCTGGTGAGGCACACCAGGGTGACAGCACCACGTGGGGCCTGGCGTGGAGGAAGAATCTTTACTGAGCTTAGAGGAAGAGCTTGCAGCAAGCTGACCAACAAAGGAAAGTGAGGGATGGAATGGGGAAGTCCATTTCTAGAAGTGACCTTACCATAGTTCACAATGAGTGTCCTGGGTTTTCCTCTGAGTCATGGAGGAGTCAAAAGCTGTTTCATGCTGTGCCTGCCCTCAGTAGGCTCCGTGGAGCTTCCCTTGGCCTCAGAGAGTTAAATCAGATCTCGGCACAGCACATGCAGAGCATTCTTGTGGTCATCTCTGCGTTCACGCACTGCCACAAAACATTTAGCAGAGGTGCCAGCTGCCTGCTGGAAGGTGCTGTGCCTGTGTGCATCCACCTGCTGGGATTCACAGCCAGCACAGGTGAGCATCACCCTGCTGCAGACACCAGGTCCCAATGAACAGCTCCAGTTTTCCACCTTCTAAACTTTTTCTCTGCAGAGATGGACCAGTCCATTTCACCAGGGCTCTCTTTGGCTTACAACCAAGAGCAGTTTAAAGTTTCACTATGTTTATTCTTTCTTGGTTTTTTTTTCCTTACCAGGATATAACAGTAGCTTAATGTTTAAACCAGTATTAAAAAAAAAAAAAAAAACAAACAAAAAACCCCAACAAAACAACAGGTGATTGACACATTTTTTAAGCAAAAGCACCACAGCTCCTTTGTTAATAAACCTAGTTCAATTTCTTAACCTATTTCCATTCATAAACCCAATACATGGTCCAAAAATATAAATGCCACTGCTTTCTAACATGATGCTAAAATACCCACATGAAAAGTCTGAGCAGCAGTGATAAAGAAATCATAGGGTTCAAGCCTGAAGCTGATGTCTCTGTAACCAGGTACAAACAGCCTGTGTGTTATGGAGCAGCTGCCTGGCTGACAGATTTGTTTTCAGTTCATCATGGAAGAGGATAGGTGGTCTGGTGCATCCAGGGAATCCCAGAATGCAGAAACAGGAGCAGATTTTCACATGAAACAAAAAAAAGTCATATGCAAAGCCCACTGAATGTTGCCTCCTTAACTTTCTCATGTGTGTCACGCCTTGGGAGAGAAGTAACAAGGTAAATCCCATCTGAACACTTAAACCCTATGACAAAAAATGCTGGGTTTATTCTCCTTTATCCTTTGAGCTTCCTAAAAGCATTTCAGCTTTGGTTATGACTTTGGTGAGGAGATGGCTACAGCTGTGCATGGGATGGTGCTGTGGAGGGACAGAATGTCCTCAGTGGAGGCAGAGGCTAAGCCTGGGACAGGATTGACATTTTCAGTAGCCCTTCCATCCTCCGAGTTGTCCTTCTTGGAAAGATCTACTGGGACTTCTTTGCAGGCTTTGTTGTCCCTGATGAAACTGCAGCCTCTGTACAGGAGATTTGAGTTTCTGCGGTCTTGAAACCTGGGAAATTATTGCTTTTCCTTCACTGAGATGGTTACAGCTTAGGGGCAGAGGAGACTAAAGGAAGTTATGCCAGGTTCCCCTGATTCAACCCCCGGAGCATCTCTTTGGTGTGGGGTCTGAGTCAGACACACTGGATTTTCGTGAAAGCGGGGGTCAGCAGGTGAATTCTTGTGCTGGAGGGAGAAAATCAGGCCACAACATGTGGCAGGTAGGTGGATGCCTCATGTCTTTTTATTTTTAGCAGCTGCCCAGAGTGGTTTCTCCCATGAATGATGATACTGTGATAAGGTACAGTAGCAAACAGGGTTTCTGTTTACACTTCTCCAAAGAGAAGGCAAACGCTGCAGTGTAAATTTGAGAAAATAAGGTATGTGTTTATGTTGCCTTACTGATTAAATATTTGGTGGCATATACAATAAAATCTATTTTCCTAGATCTCTGAGGCTTGACATGTATATTTGTTTGAACTTTTGGGACATTTCTACCATAATCCCTCAGCACAATACAAGAGTATTCAGAAGACTATGACTCCCTCAATTTGTAGAATTATTCAGAGTTCAAGTAGGAACAAACCAAATCTGTTTTGCAACGCCGTACTATAAAAATTCTTCTGCTGTTTCACAGGGCCAAGAAGATAAAGTACTGCATCTTAAAACTGTTCAAAGTCCTACTTGAACACAAGCATAAATGGACATCCAGGAAACAGCTTTTCATCTAAGGGTGTGGTTTTCTTAAAAGTTGTGTTATTTCTCATCAAATATTTACAGGGCTCAGATCAATGTGTAAGTGTCCTGTGAAACAACATTCAGGTACAGAAGGAAGAAACAAATTTAAAAATAGCATCCAGTACCTCTGGAAGCTCTCCAGGACCTGGCCCTGAAGCTGTAATATTTTTTTAAAGCACAGCACATTTCTTCAAATGAAGAATCAGAGCAACTGCATCTGGATTGAGGCTTTGATTTTTTCTGAAATCTTATCAGATAACTTTATTTTGCTTGAATTTATGAATTAATTTGTTTAATTTTTGAACTCTGTTCATAACATTACACTGTAAAGATCAAGATAAATATACACTTGTAAAATTAAACATAAAACAATGGGGAAAAAATTGTGTTGCTAAGAAAAGCTGTTTCCATGCACCTTAATAAAAGACACATTTACAGAAAGTTTTATTGAAATTACTGTCTTTTTCCTTAATACATTTTGGTTTCAAAAATGAAATATTTTGATGGAAAAATGCCTCCCTCCAAACCGTGTCATCCTTTGAGAGTTGCCTGAAATCATTGCTCCATTTTCAAAAGAGGAAAGGAAGCCAAACATGGCTTTCTATTGCCAGAATGGATTATTCTGCCTCTAGTTTCATGTCTTAATCATGTGCTGAATTAAAACAGAGGGAAGACAACATGGTAGTTTCTATCTACATGATAATAAAAGAAAGACAAAAGGATTAATTAACTCAAACTGCAACAGAAAGCTTTATTGCATGAAGGCACACCACTGTGTGTGCATAAATCTGTGTGTGGTAGAAATGACAACTGGGTTTAATGAGTTTTCCATTACTGGTTGCAACAGTTTGGGAAAGGTCACTAGACCTGGAGTTAACCAATGCTAATTAGCTGAAAGAACAAATGACAGACACAATTGCAACACACACAGCTGAGCAGGGACGAGGGGCCAGTTCAGCAGGCTGACAGAGTGTGATGTGTGGGTGAGTGCCACACCCACAGAACTTCTTCTTCCCAGATCTTGGATCAGTGTATTCCATGGTGTGATGCTGGTCAGGAACTGCCCCTCAGGCTTATCTTATCCTCAAACCCTCTGCACAGACCTGAGGTGAGCAGAGTGATGCTAAGATTCACCCTGCCCTGGGCAGAAACCTGCCTGAACTCAGGGTGATCTGTCCTCTGCTCAGGAAACTTCTGTGGCTTTCACCAGGCTTTAGGCCAGGCTCTTGGAAAGGGCCTGTAGAACGAGAAAATGGAAAATTCTAGAGAGTTTTTTTTTTTCTAACTACAGACAAATTGTTGGCCACAGCAAATTAAAAACAATGACCAATCTACAGCCAAATCATCTCGCTGGCTGAACTTCAATTATGAGTCTGAGCTTCAGAGATGCTTTCTTCACCCCTGACAAGGTCAGTGGATGAAGCTGGTGTGGCACCCATCTACTGAAGAAAGATCTCCACTGAGCGACCTGCAGTATCTGAAAGAAAGGGATTTCTGAGATCACAACACAACGAGTAGAAATGCTGCATCATGAGTAGCTCGTGGGGGTGGTGTTCCTTTAATTTGTTTTTGGCCCCAGTTTGAGTTTGGTATGAAGAGAACACTTAATCCTGCTGGAAAGGGACTAGGAGAGTTGCAACACCCATCTAAGGCTTTCATAGCATGAAAGAAAACTCACTCTAAGGAAAAAAAAAAAAATTCAAATGAAGTTTGTGGGGTTACTCAGACCTAAACTGCTATGAGAGAAAGAATTACTACAGTGAGCTTTGCATTCTCTCCTACAAAAATAGCCCAATTTCTTCTCTTATGGAAGGGCTAAGTAATTCATAAATGCCTTACTGAAGCTGTTTTCCATTCTCTTCTAAATGTCAGTCAGCCCCAGTCCCTGTAGCACAAAGTACATCTCACCTGAGCTGTGAGGGGTGTTTGGGAGCACAAGTAGGTAGGCTGCGCTTCAGACTGGTGCTGATGTAGTAGAAGTGTGATAGAGACACTGGCCTCATCTCCACTGGAGTGTTCAAACAGTTCCACAACATATTTACAACACTTTTGCTTCTTGTCTCCTCCCTGACACCTGCTGAAGGCTGGTGGTGCTGTTTTCTTTCCTTGAAGCCCTATCACCATCAAATAACAGAAGCCACATAGGCCTTTTAGGGAGATTTTATGACAGAATAAATCACAGTGAAGGGAAGGTTTTGAATACCTCAGGGGAGGAGGGGAGAAGTGTGGTGGAGCTCTGTTGGAAACCCAAGGATATCATCTCCAGGCAGGCAGGAGTGTGTCACAATAAACCCAGTTCCAGCACATTGGTGTGTTCACAAGTTCATGTACATTTTGACACAACCAGTCCTCAACTAACACATTTTCATGAGAAACACCTGGTTGGGTTGCCTAGTGCCAATATTGATTCTGGCCTCACCTTGCCTACATGGAATGGATGAATCTCGTGTGCCATTTGTTTCTTTTTCATCAACATGGTAGTGCACATATTTGCCTTTTTCCCCTCCCCTCCGCCATCCAAGCCTGTGAAGCAGCCCTTGAATCACGTTTTTTCTGTCCCCTTCTCTTACTGTAGGTGTGTTTGTCCCTCACACCTGCAACATTGGCTCCCACTGTAGATATAATAAAAACAAGCCAAAACCAACACGCCAAATGCCTCTGTGGGGTTCGGGTGTCTGAGGGGTGAGTGAGGGAGGATTGACTCTGAGCTCCTTTAATCCAAAGGGTGTGTCCTGTCAGCTTCAGCAAAGGGAATCAGTAGTTTAATGACATGATTTGTGTTTTCAGAGAGGGGGAGACAGGTGAGGGAAAGCGATGAGAAAGCGTGGTTGGATCATCAAGCATGGGGTATCTAAAATGCTGCTTGTGAAAGCACAGATGCCCAAATCTTCACAAAGGCAGCACATGGCACTGCTGTTTGTGACTGTCCCAGCCGGTCCAGAACATCTCTCCTGACTCAGTGACCGGTTTGGTCCCTGTGCTCTTGTTTCATGCAGCTGAGCTCACAGTCTGGCACAGGGGGTGTCTGCTCTTGTGAAACAGTGTCCAGCTTCAAATGTCAAATGATGAGGTAATGCCTATTCACGTTTGTTTGCTTCACCTTTGAAAGGAGAAGAGGAGGAAGACATCTATTCCTGTAGAATTTGTCATACGTGTAAGCAAAATATTTTACCTCCCCCATCTTTCTCAATGCTGAGTTAATTTAGATTTCTTTTGACATTTTACAATCATCTCAAAAGGAAAGAAACTTTATGCCACTGAAATCTCAAGGTAAAAAATTGCTTAGTATGAACCTGAGATACCTTTAGGTGAGTCCTTCATAATCACACATCATAAAATCTCTGCTGCATTGTTCAAGGAGTACAAAGGGGTCTCACTGTAAAACACCCAGAAGCTCTGGCTTTCCTCTGGGATCTACCAGAGGGGGGAAAAAAAAAAAACAAGCAAGAAGAGAAAAACAAAACAGTGAAGAAGGGACTTTTATGTAAGCACAGACTGCTTGCAAAAGAAAATGGATATTATTTTCTAGATCTAACAGTGCCATTAGTAGAATGGTTTTGAAAAAAAACATTCAGAATGTTCCCATTTTCCAGCCACCAGACAGCTTTTAGACTATCTTGTATGGCCCAGAGACTGTGTTTTGTGAAATAACAAGTACAAGATGGCAGTCTGACACGACCTTAACAATGCTTTTAAAAAAGAAAATCAATTTCTTAAAAAAAAAAAACAGCTCTGGGAGATGTGTAAAGAACTGATGTGTTTGTTCCCAAGGTGAGAAACCAAAAATATCTCCAGGAATGAAGAGATGGCAGGAGGAAAAAGATGTGCACAGATGAAATAGCTGGAACAGAAATGTGAAATAGCTGCCCTCCCCAGTCATCATTGATGGCTCAAGAGAGGACCTCAGAATCAAAAATTTAATGGGCTATTGATTGTAGGTGAAGAGATCCCTTAGCAGGACTGGCACAGATTCCTCCTCTCTGCAGGTCAGGCAAAGGGTGAACCTCTAAAACCATCGCTGGTGTACAAGGGCACACGTTTATACACTGTTACTAAAGAAGGTGGAAAGGAAATTACAATTATTTTAGAGAACAAAGGCAATGAACTTGAGGACAAAAGACAGCCCTCCTTTGCTAGGTGAAGAAAAAGAATCCCCCAGCTACAGCATGGGATAAACAAGTCTAGAAGAACTTGGAGACACACCAAGGTGTGATTCTGGGGGAAATAAAATGGGTTTTCATGTCTTTTATTTTAAGCGTCTTAACCACGAGTCTCATTTTCAAACCACAATGAAGGCAAGGTCCACAGAACATGGAGCCAAGTAACACCTGAAACACAGATGGCAAGTAATGCTGATAAAGTTTTAGAGAAACATACCTGCATTTAAAGCTTTGGAGTAAGTTTACAGTATATTTTTATATATATATATGTGTATATTCACCATTACCCCGCTCAGAAGCTCAGGTAATTTCTGAAAGTAACCCAACGTGAATGACAGACTCCTCTCATTTTTCTGACTTTTAAAGTTTCAGTAGTTTTACAGAGCCATCAAAACTGCCCACACTGATGGAGGGAAAACTGTCTTTTAAATCTGGCAGGTGCAGGCAAAGCGAGTAAACACCTTCCTGTTGTAATCTTGACTGTTGTAATTAGCCTACCTGGTGTTCTTCTGCACAAATATTAAGTTTTCTGTGTGTGCAGACATCATTCCTAGTTAATTCCAGGTTTGTATAGCCCCTGTCTGTGCTGGGGGGGTCAAAGAACCAGCATTAACAACTGTGACAAAACACAAAGCTGGGGAGAGGCCTTTTTTAAACTATTGTCAGATTCCACAATTATCCTGACTTTTGTTTTTATGAAGTACCCACCTTCAAGCCCCTCTGATAACACAGAAAGCAATAAAATAATTAAATTAAGTCCTTCTCTGGCATCTGAGGATCAGTCTCTGGCTCTCTGATGGAGATTTGCCTTTCTTCTGCTGGTCCCTTTCCACAGGGACATCACAGACATCAAGAGGGACATCAAACCATCCCTGGCAATCCACCCAGGGCTGCAGTGTCAGCACAAATTTTGTATCCAGGAGAGGTGGATTGGTGACAAAGCTTTGGAATTTTTTATTCTTATGAGTAGCTATGATTTGTCCACAGTTTTCTAGCACTAAACAAACAAAAAAAAATTAGAGAAAAAGTTGAAATGCATATTTGTCAACGCTATTGTTATAAATATGTAATTGTTATGCTATGTAAGCTAACGAAATAAGCCAAATTCCTTAAAAGCCAAAAGTCAGGCGCTTAATCAGTGTGAGGCACATGTGAATTACTTTTTTTCTCTAATGCAATTCCTGAGACCTGTGAGTTGCTCCTCACAGACTCAGCTGGAAGGAAATTATCTTCAGGGATATCTTTATCTCCCTGCAATAATTCAAATGATCATTAGAACAATCACTGATACAAGCAAGATTACTCCCAAGTAATGTCATGAGCATAAATCAGGGCAGTTGACATCAGTGCAATCTGACTTAAATCTATACAGCAAAACCAGGAACACAGAGCCATATTGTGCTCTTGAACAGAAGACACAAGCAAGATACATGAAATTTTATGGCTCTCATCCATTTTACAGAGGTTTCCTTGTGCTCTTTGCACAAATTTACCTAGTTTCTTTTTTTTTACTTAGCTTCCCCACTGTTAATCCCATGTCATAACTGAAGCCAAATTTTGCAGAGCAAATCAGAGGAGTAAATCTGATAAAATGCTAGCATATAATGAAAGCAGGACTCTCAATTACATTTTGAAAAAATTGAAAACTTTGATACCTTCATACTGTTCCTCTTTTTTTTTAATGTATCTGTCTCCTCTTTAAGTGTTGTTTAATCTAACTGATCTTCAGAAACTATTTAGCCGATAAAATATTTACAAAGACTAATTGAAGCATTTGAAGTAAATCTTGTGTTCAAAAATCTTTAAATACTGGACAGAAATTTAACCACAGCAATGTCTGAATTAGACCTTGAATCTCAGGTATTCATCACCACAGAAAATTATGCACAACAGGCAGAAAACAACACAGGCTTTTTTGGCTTCTCATCAGGAATAACTACAATAGGAGACAAAATTGAATACATGCATATCAATATAAATGTCAGTGGAGACAGCCTGTGTGAAAAGTAGAAAAAAAATTGTCTACATTTTTTAACAAGAGCTTTCAAGAGTGTAGTGTAAGTTTACCAATTTTCCTTTAATGCTATTTTAAATTGAAAGTCTGTGTGGAAGCTCAGAATTCCTTCCAACACAGAATTTAATCACATTTCTCCATCATTTCGAACAGCTAACGAGCAAGGCGTGTTAGTTTCTCTGGCCACCCAAACATGATGTGAACATTGCCCACTGAGAGCACAGTGGTACATTATATCAGCAGAGAGGAGTACAGAAAGGACTAGAAAAATAAATTCAGTCAATATTCATATGTAAAACAGAAAGAAAAAAAAAATTATTTCCAGCTGTTACTTTCTTCTTACTGTGCAAAAACTGCTACAAAAGCTGTTGAAGCATTAGTTCTATCTTTAAACATTTCCCAATCTATTTCAGGACTGTTTTCATTATTTTTCAAATTTGAACATATGAAGGAGCATAGTCTGGATGCACTTGAGAGACAAAGCTGAACCAGATCAGATATTACCTCATTAACAGGCCACCATGAATTGTGTGGACTACAACAAAACCCTTTTTTGCACTTGCTCCTGAGTGATAGCATAGCTGCATCTGAAAAAATGATCCTAAGATTTAAACTATCCTAATTCCAAGTGAAAGCAAATTTACTCCCTGGTTCTATAGGTCCAAACCATTGTTCTGGGTGTATCATACATAGCCCATGCATATTTTTTCCCACTGCTGGTAATTAATTCGTCACTTTACCTCTGTTGCCGTCCTGACATCTTCCAACATCCTAATTGTTCACTGAAGTTGATTGTGTTAGGTTTTGGACAAATATATATGCTTCTTTGTCACCTAGATTTCCTGATTTTATCTTTTCTTTTGATGGCCCAGATATCTCTGAAGGGGTGGCATGGCCTGTAAGTGAGGAGAGGATGAAAAAGTATGCTGGTCTGCACATTATTTTACATTCACTTGGGGAAAGGAAAGGAAAGGAAAGGAAAGGAAAGGAAAGGAAAGGAAAGGAAAGGAAAGGAAAGGAAAGGAAAGGAAAGGAAAGGAAAGGGAAAGG